>NC_064565.1:79501163-79804194 GCF_937001465.1 Orcinus orca
TTTATCACAGGTATTGAATATAGTTCCCTGTGCTATACAGTAGGACATTGTTTATCAATCCTATATATAATAGTTTATATCTGCTAATCCCACAGTCCCAGTCCTTCCCTCCTCCACTCCCCGCCCCCCTTGGCAACCACACATCTGTTCTCTATATCTGTGAGTCTGTTTTTGTTTCTTAGATATATTCATTTGTGTCATATTTTAGATTCCACATATAAGTGATATCATATGGTATTTGTCTTTCTCTTTCTGACTTATTTCATTTAGTATGATAATGTCTAGTTGCATCCATGTTGCTAAAATTTTTCATTATTTTTAATGGCTGAGTAATATTCATTGTGTGTGTGTGTATATATACACACACACATTTATACATATATATGTATATATATTATATCTTCTTTATCCATTTTTCTGTCGATGGACACTTAGGTTGTTTTCATGTCTTGGCTATTGTCAGTAGTGCTGCTATGAACATAAGGGTGCATGTATATTTTCAAACTATAGTGTTGTCTGGGTATATGCCCAGGAATGGGATTGCTGGATCATATGGTAGTTCTAGTTTTAGTTTTTTAAGGAGCCTCTATACCAGGGGTCCCCAACCCCTGGGCCACGGACCGGTATCTGTCCATGGCCTATTAGGAACTGAGCCGCACAGCAGGAGGTAAGCCACGAGCGAGTGACGGAAACTTCATCTATCGCTCCCCATTATTCCCCATCATTCACATTACCACCTGAACCATACCCCCCCACATCCGTGGAAAAATTGTCTTCCATGAAACCGGTCCCTGGTGCCAAAAATGTTGGGGAACGCTGCTCTATACTCTTTTCCATATTGGCTGAACCTATTTACATTCCCACCAACAGCGTAAGAGGGTTACCTTTTCTCCACACCCTCTCCAGTATTTATTATTTGTAGACTTTTTAATAATGGACATTCTGACTAGTGTGAGGGGTACCTAGTTGGTTGTTTTGATTTGCACTTCTCTAATAATTAGCAAGGATGAGCATCTTTTAATGTGCCTATGGGCCATCAATATGTCTTCTTTGGAAAAATGTCTGTTTAGGTCTTCTGCTCATTTTTTGATTGGGTTATTTGTTTTTTTGATATTGACCTGTATGAGCTGTTTGTATATTTTGGAAATTAATCCCTTTTTGGTCACATCATTTGCAAATATTTTCTCCCAGTCCATAGGTTGTCTTTGCATTTTGTTTATGGTTTCCTTTGCTGTGCAAAAGCTTATGTTTGATTAAGTCCCATTTGTTTATTTTTTGCTTTTATTTCTATCGCCTTGGGAGACTGACCTAAGAAAACATTGGTATGATTTATGTCAGAGAATGTTTTGCCTATGTTCTCTTCTAGGAATTTTATGGTGTCTTGTCTTTATTTAAGTCTTTAAGCCATTTTGAGTTTATTTTTGCGTATGGTTTGAGGGTGTGTTCTAGCTTCATTGATTTACATGTGGCTGTCCAACTTTCCCAACACCACTTCCTGAAGAGACTGTCTTTGCCCCATTATATATTCTTGCCTCCTTTGTTGAAGATTAATTGTCCACGGGTGTGTGGGTTTATTTTTGGACTCTCTATTCCATTCCATTGATCCATGTGTCTGTTTTTATGCCAGTACCGTGCTGTTTTGATAGATGTAGCTTTATAGTATTGTCCTAAGTCTGGGAGGATTATGCCTCCTGCTTTTTTTTCCCCTCAGATTGCTTTGGATATTCTGGGTCTTTTATGGTTCCATATAAAATTTAGGATGATTTGTTTTAGTTCTGTGGAAAATGTCATGGGTATTTTGATAGGTATTGCATTAAATCTGTAGGTTGCTTTGTTTAGTATAGCCATTTTAACAATATTAATTTTTCCAATCCAAGAACATGAGATATCTTTCCATTTCTTTGAATCATCTGCAATTCCCTTTATTAATGTTTTGTAGTTCTCAGCATATAAGTCTTTCACCTACTTGGTGAGGTTTATTCCTAAGTATTTTTAATGAGATTTTAAAAGGGATTGGTTGTTTACATTCCCATTCTAATATTTCATTGTTAGTGTCAAGAAATGCAACCAATTTCTGTATGTTAATCTTGTATCCTTCTACCTTGCTGAATTTGTTTATCAGTTCTAATAGTTTTGTGTGAAGTCTTTAGGGTTTTCTATATATAGTATCATGTTATCTGTGTATAATGACAATTTTACCTCTTCCCTACCAATTTGAATACATTTTATTTCTTTTCCTTGTCTGATTGCTGTGGCTAAGACTTCCAAAACTATGCTGAAGAGAAGTGGTGAGAGTGGGCATCTTTGTCTTGTTCCAGATTTTAGTGGAAAAGTTTTCAGCTCTTTACTGTTTAGTATTGTGTTTGCTGTGGGTTTGCCATAAATAGCTTTATTATGTTGAGATATGTTCCCTCTCTACCCACTTTCATAAGGATATGAAATACCCACTACTCTATTGGAGAAACCTTCCCAATAGAGTACAACAGAATGAGAATCTGAAATCACTTCCAATATCTCCTACTAGATATTGCCTGTTATATCAAGTAGTTAAGTGGTAAAACTTTTAACTGACAACCAGTTTAACTGTGGATGACTTCTGATTTTGTTTTTAATCCTGTAGTTTGTGTTTAAACAATTCAAAAGTATGTTCCTGATTTTGAGATAATAAATGGTGTCACACACTTGTCACTTTATTGAATTTGTACAGGAGTCCCATGGAGTTTATAAAGTGTACCCTTGTATAGCTTCAGGTGCTAGAATTAAAATTGATCTGTTATCAAAAAAAATATATGCTTTCACAGCTTACCTTGTGTATATGTAAATATAAGTATTTAATTCTCACTGTTCACTTTTAACTGACAAATTTTAAAAAAGTGAGGGCTTCCCTGGTTGCGCAGTGGTTGAGAGTCTGCCTGCCGATGCAGGGGACACGGGTTCGTGCCCCGGTCCAGGAAGATCCCACATGCCACAGAGCGCCTAGGCCGATGAGCCATGGCCACTGTGCCTGCGCGTCCGGAGCCTGTGCTCTGCAATGGGAGAGGCCACAACAGTGAGAGGCCCGTGTACCTCAAAAAAAAAAAAAGTGAAAACTACAGAAACTGTTGTAGAACCTTATATGCTATTCTTCTCCTGGTTGTACCCACCTTTGGCCAGTCACATAGCTACTCAAATTATTAGAGCCTTAATTGAAGATATTTGTTTGTCTTCTATAGCTGACAAAAATGACGGTATCTTCATGCCACGAGCCTACATGAATAAGAAGATTTACAATTCTTTGAGACACTGTCAAGAATTTGCATATACACTCAAAACAGAAAGAAGAAAAGATACTGAAATAGAAATTTACATTGGATTCTATTTAAAAGTTTTTTTTCCATTTTTAAACATGAAATTTCAGGGCTGTAAAGTAATTTTTTATAATTTACTTAAGTCGTGACTAACTATAGGTTGCCAGATATGCAGTTTCCTATGTAGAAAAAAATTGAGAAAGAGATAAAAGACTTTTATTGTAGGGAAAGGAAATTTACAGAATTATAGGCAAAATATTATTACTCAATTCAAAGTTGAAATAAAGACAATCTTTGAAATTGATTGTCATTGCAGACAGTAAGAAAATACAACCCATACTTTTGAAATCATTCTTAAATTCTGATTTCACATGAATATATATGAAAATAATAAACATATATGTGAACTTTTCAGTATTAATGAACTTGATTTGCCCTATGTAAAGTTTATCTGCAGATACATAGATCAGTGAGTTAATATATCAAAGTCTAGATTTAGAATTTTTAATAGAACTTTGGGATCTTTATTTCCTTTTCAGTGTATTTATTATATAAGCTTTCTGTGCATAATTGAAAACTAAATTATTTTATGGTGAAATTTGACATCTAAGAATCTGGCTCCTAGATTGGAAGAACATTAAAATGTTCACTAGTACAAAAGAAAAAAAATCAGTTTTTCTTTGGTATTTCACCATGAGGCTGTTTTTGGTATTTTGTTTTGGTTTGGTTTGGTTTTTTAATCCACTGAAGACTTGACTTTTTGCAGAATGTGGCTCAAATAAGATTTTGTAGACCAAGACTTCCTTGCCAAAAAAGAATTAATATCCTAGTCTGGTTTTAGAATCAAAGTAAAGGAGTCATATCTTTGACCTCATACTGTGGAAGAGTATTTAATTTTGTCTTACACCTGTTTGAGAGATGTAATAATAACAATGACACCAAGGGGATCCACTCAACCATTAAAAGACCAATGAACACAGCAACGAGAAAGATAATAAAGACAGTTTCATGTATAAAGAAGAATTTATTGGTTTTCTAAGTTGGGATCTGGGCCAGAAATGAAAACACTAAAGACTAGCTAGGGGCAGCAACTGTGATTTAATATATTCCTGGCAGAACACACATAAGAGAATACTCAGATGCAATTACAGGAGATGTCACCTCTTATGAATTATAGTTTGCAGAATCCATTTGTAAAGCACTACTGAGAATTTCTTTTTCTCATAAAAATAATGTTTCTGTTTGACACTGTCATAAGGAACAAGTAAACATTAAGTAAAGATTAGGAATCATAAAAAATTAACCTTTGATGGCAAGACAATTTTTGAAATTTCAAACTTTGCTCAAGTTATTTATGTTTTCATCTGGAGAAGAATGGAGGAATGATTGTGGAAAAGAAATAATTTTTTTCTGAGAAATTAGTAACAGTATTTCCATCAAAGATGTGGGCAGTTTATTCAACAGCATATTTGATATATTTCAAAATTCAATTCATTATAAACTATTTAGCTAATCTATTAATTAATTAACTAGTTAGACTGAAGTCTGAGTCTATACATGCAGAGCAAGGGAGGAATGTAGGTAATTTAAATGTGTGTTCTTTGGTTAAAACTTAAGTACTTTCACCTGACTAACCAGATTATTGAGTTTACATTATTTCTATATTGAACAGTTTGGCTGTTTTTTTTTTTAAGGAGGAAATCTAGTCAAGAAATTAGGGACACAATGGTGATCAAAAACATATTCAAATCCTGGAAAAGCATAAAGGTATAGAGAAATTTCAGTCCAATATGCAAATTTGTGAAGGGATTTCTTGGAAGCAAAAAATTGAATGAATAGTAAATAGTAAAAATATAAGAATATTGTGTTTATAACTCATGTTTTTGGTTACTCAAATTATACGAAGTTAAGCAAAATGATATAATGTTATGAGAAACTAACCTCTTTCACATACTTTGATAGACAGGTAGAAATATTTTAATAAATTTCCCAGCAAAATATATGTAATCCCAACTAAGTAGATAATAATTAAATTTAGTTTATCAAAATGATAATGAAACTCTTTCTGAAATGCAACTAATTCTCAGCAGTTTCCTGAGTATTTAACACTAAGGGATTTATTGTAAATGATATTTATTATGAATTATATTAATATATGCCTTCGCTCAGGCTGCCATAAAAAAAAAGTACCATAGATTAGATGGCTTAAACAACAGAAATTTGTTTCTCTCAGTTCTGGAAAGTATACATCTGAGATCAGGGTGCCTGCATGGAAGGTTTTTGGTGAGAGTGCTTTTGGCTTGCACATGGCAGAGAGAGAGAGAGAGAGAGAGCAAGCTCTCTGGTATCTCCTATAAGGACACTAGTCCCACCATAAGGACTCCACTGTCATGATCTCATATAACCTTAATTGCCTCCCAAAGGCTCCATCTCCAAGTACCATCACCTTGTGGGTCAGTGGGGCGTAGGGCTTTAATATATGAATTTTGGTTAAACACAATTATTCAGTCCATAACAGTATAAATGCACCCATTTAAGCAAATAGAATATTGAAAAAAGAGTCATTTACCTAATCTGTTCTTTGTCCACTTGCTAATAAGAGTCATTGAAATAACCCACTAGTTCATAGACAGAACTTTGTACTATAGTTGATCTGCAATGGAGAGGTCAGGGAGAGGCAAGTGCAAGGATAAGTGCGATTTTTCTCAAAAGAAGAAATGACATTTGGTTGGCTCCAATATAAAAATATGTATTTTTAAGCTGAAAACTGACTTCATAAAACAACATATTAGACATTTGCTATTCATTATAAAAATAATTTCCCAGTATTAAAAACATATTTTCCTTAGTATAGAATAGGAGTATACTCTTACTGGTATTGATAACATTTTATTTAAATAAAATAATCTCATCAGCAAATCCCATGAGTACACACCTTATAACAGGATTAAACCATAATTGTGAAAGAGATAATGCCAGTTTTGTTTTGAGCAGAAAAAATTATAAACCTGTTATATAATTAGTATTTTATTAACGGTAATTCAGATTTTTGTCTAATCATTAGAAAGGCATTTGCTTTAAACATTTACATAACAAATGCTTCAACTTTAGACCAGTACTGTCCATTAGAAAAGTAATGAAACCTCATATATAATTTAAAATTTTCTAAATATCATATTTTAAAAAGGCAATGAAGAAGGTGAAATTTTAATAATACTTTTTTTTTTTTTTTTTTTGTGGTATGGGGGCCTCTCACTGTTGTGGCCTCTACCGTTGTGGAGCACAGGCTCCAGACACGCAGGCTCAGCGGCCATGGCTCACGGGCCCAACTGCTCCGCGGCATGTGGGATCTTCCCGGACCGGGGCACGAACTCGTGTCCCCTGCATCGGCAGGCGGGCTCTCAACCACTGCACCATCAGGGAAGCCCAATAATACATTTTATCTAAACCAATATTTCTAAAATATTATTTCATCATTAAATCAAAGATTATTGAGATTTTTTTCATACTGTCTTCAAAATATAGTGTTTGTTTTACATTTATAGCATTTCATCAGACTAGCCACATTTCAAATGCTTAATAGCCACATTTGACTACGGCTACTGTATTAAATAATACTGCTCTAGACTTTCCATTTAAAGGAGATTACATAGATAGATGATAGATGACAGATAGATAATAGATAGATAGATATACTCACATAGATTACAGACTGGAGTGAAAATAGTCAAGTCTCAACTAAATACAGAATTTTCCTCAGATTTAATAATATAAAATAAAAGTCACAAAATTGAACTTACATGGAAAATGTGGAGAAAACAAGTTCTGAAAAGAAAAATCATAGGATAGTATGGTCATATATTGTCTTGTGTGACTACCTACCAAGTTGTACAAATAGATTCTAAAATTAGTACCAGATGCTGTTACCCCATTGTAAGGAGTGAGTTAATCCAAGAACCTTACTTGGCAGGTTTTGGGAGTTGAGCCTTCAGAGAGAATTTTGTTGCATTACACTAAACACACTGATATGGATGCCTCTAAAGGTAGAATGTACTCAAAATCCATTAGGCAGAGCAAAACATTAGGAAATTATGTTAATTATGGTAAAACCTAGTGGGATTTGTCAGAAGATTGGGCAAAGAGTGGGTAAATTGAATGTTTATCTGTTCCAGTCATGAAAGAAAGTTATATTGTGCCTAGTTGCATAATTCCTGTCTAATGTTGAAAATACTTTATGGTAAATATGACTGAGATGTTAAGTAGTGATATAGAAAGGAATGCAATGCTTTAGATATTTTTGCTTTGAGCTTTCTCCTTTATAGTTTGCAAAAGCTATATGTCTCTAAACATACTGTTTTTTATTATTCAGCATATTTGTCATATTTCTTTCTTTTATGTTTGTAAATTCTTTGCAATCAATATAGATAATTCTTGTACTTGCTTTCTAGCTCATAACTGATTGCTGCCTGTTTTAGATTAGCCCCAAATACAGAGGCCATATGCCATGTAATCCTGTTGACTGACTATTGGTGATTAACTCAGAGGTCGGTGGTTATCTTAGCAAATGGGCCATATGTAAAATTTTAAAAATACATATTTAATATTTACCAGTAGCAAAAACAGAAATGAAATGTCACTGGATCTGAACTTCATTTCTGCAGATTTTGGAGAGAAGGTCCATGAATTTCTACTACTGAGTTCCTTTGGAGGGAACTGGTTTCATCACATCCTTAGCTATGATAATTCAGCTATTTCTTATAATATGCCTGATACCTCAGAGCCTACCAATAATTGGCTTCATTAATTTAACTACCCAGAATACGTTTCTGTTATCTGCACTTACAATAAGTTTATCTAACTCATAAATTAAGACCAGTTGTATTAGCCAGGCTTCCACTGTTGTATCAAGCCAGATGCTTCAGGATGGTGAGGGAACATCAGGATTATTAGAAAATAGAACAAAAACTACAAGAAACGAATGAATTTAGAATTAGCTATTGGGTCTATGTGGGCAAAAAACAATGTGCTTCCCCTCCCAGTTACAAGATGGGACTCTTTTTATCAGTAAGGATACAGCAAATCACCTTGAAGCGTGCACAATGAGGGGCTAACTAAAAAGACAAAAATGGTACGGATGAACTTATTTGCAAAGCAGAAATACAGTCACAAATGTAGAAAACAAACTCATGGTTACAACAGGGGCAAAGGGAGGGGTGGGATGAATTGGGAGATTGGGATTGACATATATACACTACTATATATAAAATAGATAACTGATGAGAACCTACTGTACAGCACAGGGAACTCTACTCAGTGCTCTATGGTGACCTAAATGGGAAGGAAATCTAAAAAAGAGTGGATATATGTATATGTATAACTGATTCACTTTGCTGTACAGCAGAAACTAACCCAACATTGTAAAGAAACTATACTCCAATAAAACAATTAAAAAATAAAAAGACAGCAGGTTTTGGAGGTAGAGTGCTATGGACTGAATTGTTCCTTCCACAAATTTATATGTTGAGGTTTTAACCCCCAATGTGACTATATTTGGAGACAGGTTTTTTAGGAAGATTAGGGCAGGATCCTAATCTGATAGGATTTATGAGTTTATAAGAAGAGGAAGAGAGAGATTGCTCCCTCTCTCCATGCACAGGCACCAGAGAAAGGTCAAATGAACACAGTAAGAAGGCAGTCATTTACAAGCCAGAAAGAGAGCTCCCACCACAAACCAAATCATGCTGGTACCTTGATCTCAGGCTTGCAGTTCCAGAAACTGTGAGAAATTTTTTTTTTCATTTAAGCCATTTTATGACATTTCGTTATGGCAGCCCAAGTAGACTAAGACATGAAGTAGGATCAAAAGGCTCTGATACAAAGAAAGTGTAGACTTCTGACTGAGCAAAGCTGTGTTAATGTGAGAAATGAGTAATAGAAGACAGATAAAGACTTTACTTCATTACAGATGACCACTGAGGACTAAAAATATGCCCCAACAAAGAAAGATAGTGTAATATCTTATCACAGCATATTTTTAGTTCCACTGATAATCAGACTTACTGTGTACTTCTTTTGGTCGTTTCACGGTAAGGTAAATGACTCTTAATATGTAAATCCCAAGAAGTATGCTAAGTGACGTTAACTTTCCATAGACTTCATTGCAGAATTTTTTGGTACTGGCTGGTCTCCAGCTCCTAGGCAAAGACTGAATAAGTGTGCTAACCAGTTGTCTGTAAAAGTTTATTTGCCTTGCTGCTTTCTAAAATTCTTTTTCACAGAATATCATTTCCATAACCAGAAGATACTATATTGAGAGACCATAAATAAGCAAGGGTTGTTTTGATTCTGGACCAAAAACAAGTACTCTGGGCTAATCCCATGACAGATTAGATATAACTAGAGAAATTTTAAATATAGCAATTCTCACAATGAGTGATAAAAGCTACTTGCTGAATTTTAACAGCAGAGAATAGGAAAGAAAAAAAAACCCCACAGTGATGTGGAATGGGGGTAGATTAGGAAGATTTATAGTGGATATTCTTTGGTAAGAACCAGAAATATGTAATATTTAGAAATATAGACATAGTTTAATATCAGTATAACAATATAGCTAACTAAATAGTATGTTGTCAAAATATTTAATTGCTATATAATAATCCTTGTTTGATAACATTTCCACTCTTATTCATAAAATAATTCTCAGTTGTCCTTCTATTACAACCCTTTTCTTACCCTACTTACATTTTCAAAGTGCATCTAACTCATGTTTCAAAAAATTCTAAGCTAGATTATATGCCAAGAGTTAGAAGCTGTCACTATCAATAAAGATAGAATATTGCTTAAGTCAATGTTCATTTTTATGATGATAGAAAATAAAATATGTGGAAGTGGTAGAATTAATGGGCCATTGAAAATTATTTACAAAGGAAATAAATCCACTAAGAGATGTTAAATACATAATTTTAAAGAACACCTGAAATGTGGAAGTTTGGAGACAGATATAAAGAAAAATAATCAAGACTCTGAATTAAGTCCACAATAAGTTAAGAACCTAAAGGAATGGATGTATAATTAATAAATTGCTGTATATGTACCCACAATTTATTTTTATACTAGATTTATTTTATTTCATAAAAATATTATTTCTACTATTGTAAGATACTTCAATTCTTTAACAGAGTTGTATGTCTCTTCTGAAATTTATTTTATTCCTATGTGAATATGAATTTTAACTTTTAGAATTTTCTGGTAATCAAATACATTAAAATATTTTCAAGGGTTTTATTGCTTTAAATGGTTATTTGGGATTGAGAATAAAACTTGAGTAAGTATACTGTTTATTCTTTATTCCTAAAATTTACAGTGGTGGTTGGTGGTGGGGATTCATTGTCTAAGAGTCTGATGGTGGGCCAATCATCTAGAGTTATAAAAACCTGAATCTACAACTGATAACTTGTCTAAATCTCTTTTCCTCTTTTAGTTAGGGAAAATTTATGAATTTCAGTTTTGCCAGCCCTATCTGAGAAGGAAATAATAATAGAAGTAAAAGAACATTGAGTCAGAAAATGAATAACATGTAGATGATTTTTTTAAAAAAGGAAAGCATAAGACAGGCAGATGTAGAAGCAAACACAATGGACAGGAATGTCCATGGTACATTCTAGATGGCAGTGAGCAAACTGCCCAGACCAGCACAAAGGGCACATAAAGTTGAACTGTAGAAGGTCTTGAAATACTAGGCAAACAACATTCATTTTTATCCTATGAGCACTGGCAAATTATTAAAAATTGGGGCACAGAGCTAAGGAAATAAAAGATTTAAGTTTAATTTTTTTAAATTACAACTATTATCTCAGGTACTAATTTTTCCTACATTGCTGTTCTCCAATTTCTCTGCCAACATTTGCATGGACTGGAACAAGGAGAAATTGATGGAGTAGAGACTAATTAAAAAGTCATTGCCCCAGTCCTGGTTGAGGAATTTGAAAAGCAAAACAACAGGGATTGGTATGGATAATTTGGATAGGAGGAAATCTCTCCAGAATGGGACTTGGATTTTATTTAGATGTAATACCTCAGTGACCACTTTGGATTGAAAGGCTTTACCTAAAAATGCAACAAGATTTTTATGCAAAGTAATTGGTATGGAAGAGATCAATGCCATTGAAGACCATGAGTGAGGAGTCTCCTATGGCAAGAATAGTCAGAGGTTAGAACCACCGTGGTAAAGTCTACAATTTAGCCATACGCTATTTGTTCTGTTGTTTTACACTGTAATACCTCTCTGTATTCTCAAAATAACTAGCACACATTTTGGAAGAGTGCAGTCCTCAAGGAGATGTTCAACATTGTGAAATCATATTTAAAAGGGTTGGGAAGAGGGGCACAATATAAAATATCCAGGATTAAAAACTCTATAGAGGCAAGAAATCTTAATCTGAGATGATTTGGACATATATAGATCCTCAGGAATCCTTAAAGAACCTGAAAGATGGGTGTGGGTTCAAAGAGCTTTAAATATGAACTGACTCCAGTACTTCAGAGAGCACTACAAACATTCTGACACTTGACCTTGGGGTTTAAGTGGTATCTTAGTCCTAGATAGCAGAAAATTGATAATAAAAATCATAATAAACTGAATAATACGAAATGCTTGTGGAAAGTCAAGGACAAATGGCCTAACAACATTCTACAGGAGTTAAAATGAAGGAAAGAGATAGATATCCTATAAACCTGAAGTTTAAGTAAAGAAATGTGCTTAAGGGGGACAGTATAGGAAACCCAATACTCTGAGATGGGAGGGCAGGATGGTAATAAGAGTACGGAGACATCTAATGCATTTTATAATGAATATAAATAATAGTATTGTAGTATAATTGCAGTATGTAGTATATTATAACATGTATGTAATGTGATTTTATGTAATGTGATAAATATTGCTATATCACAATCATATTATGATGTATAAATGTATCAAAGTAACTCACTGTACAACTTAAACTTATACAATGTAACATGTCAAATTTATTCAATTAAAAAAAAAACAGGGGGCTTCTCTGGTGGCGCAGTGGTTGGGAGTCCGCCTGCCGATGCAAGGGACGCGGGTTCGTGCCCCGGGTCCGGGAGGATCCCATATGCCGCGGAGCGGCTGGGCCCGTGAGCCATAGCCGCTGAGCCTGCGCGTCCGGAGCCTGTGCTCTGTAACGGGAGAGGCCACAGCAGTGAGAGGCCCGCATACAGCAAAAACAAAAAAATACTTCTAAATAATGAATACAAATAACCTTAATTCCCATGAGCAATGTCATATAAAATGTATATTTTACATTCCTTATTAAAATATGACCTATTCAAATTAACTTAGGTTCTATTAATAGTTTAAGCCTTTTTTCCTAAAATGCCAAAAACCTTTCTCCTACAGTGTATTTAGCAGTGTAAATATTTTAATATTTGAATAGCACAGTATTTTATTTTATTTTTTTATTTTAATTTTTTAAACATCTTTATTGGAGTATAATTGCTTTACAATGGTGTGTTAGTTTCTGCTGTATAACAATGTGAATCAGCTATACATATACATATATCCCCATATCCCTTCCCTCTTGTGTCTCCCTCCCACCCTCCCTATCCTACCCCTCTAGGTGATCACAAAGCACCGAGCTAATCTCCCTGTAGCACAGTATTTTAAATTGCTGAAATATATGTTACTTAAAATTCAGTATATGTTACTTAAAATTCACAAATCATGCAAATGTTCCTTACAAAGGGAGGGCTTTCCTTCCTTCTGTAGAGAACAAAATGGAAAAAGATGGAGAAAAGATCTTAGAACTAACTAAACTATAAATATAGTAGTAGTACTACTCCTACTAATAAAAATAATAACAGAAAAGTGACTTTTTGACTGCTTACTGTTTTCTGGTGCTCTCTATTTTCAAGTTTATATAACAAAATAACTGTAGGTTGTAGGCCCTATTTTATCATATTGGTAAGGAAATTAAATCTTAAAAGATTAAAAAATGTGTTGAACTCATATCTCAATGAGTCCAGCATTCTAACTTCGAACTTCAATACCACCTTGTTTTAAATAATATTTATTTATATAGAGCTTTTTGGTTTGCAAATCACTTGCAATAAATTGCTTGAACATCACAACATAATCTTGAGCATATATGAGAAGTATAATTATTTTTGTTTTCAAATGAGAAGCTTTAGTCCCAAAGAAATATTACACATCCTCTTTTTTGCAAAAATGCATGCCTTGTAAGTGGTACAGCCACTAATGTAAAACCCTATATACTGACTGTTTTGTTAGAATAATATTTTCAAAAGCATTTTTAAAATATAATAATCCATGATTTAGATTCCTAGGCTTCATATATTTTTTGTAGGGGTTCCTATAAACAGTTGAAATCAAATATTTATCTTAATATTTTTTGTAGAGTTTAGAATATGTAAAACTGAAGTGGGGTATGAAAAAAGAAACTTAAAGTTGAGACTTTTTAGCATAACCGTCAATCTCAGCGCCTGATGCCCTACTGGTAAATGCATTTACTTAATTTTTTGAACATCTCTGATGTTGCTATATTTATGCTGTCATGTAAATGACAATCACGTTCATTTCATATTTTAAGATAATTTTGTTGATTTTAATCAGCTTTATTGAGGTAGAATTTTATACATTATAAGTAACTAATTTTAAATGTGCAACTTGATAAGTTTTGAAAACTGTATACAGTCATGTAACCACCACCATTATCATTATATAGAGTGCTTTTTACCATAAAATATTCCTTCCAACTCTTTGCAATCAAAATATTTCCCCGACCCTTCCTTGACTACCAGCCTCTGAACACCACTGATCTGTTTTATGTCCCTTTAGTTTTGACTTTATTAAAATAACATGTAAATGAAATCAAAGATTACATACTGTTTTGTGTTTGGTGTCTTTGACTTAGCACATGCTTTTGAGATTCATCTATGTTGCATGTTATCAGTCCATTTCTCTTTATTGCTTCATAATGGTCCATTATATCCATTATATGGCTATACCAAAATAATGTTAACCTATTCACCAAATGATGAACATGCATGTGTTTCTGATCTTTAGGTTTAACATAAAAAGTCTATAAACATCAGCCTATAATTTTTTTATGAACATAAATTTTCATTTCCCTTAATAGATACCGAAGAATGGGTTTGCTAGGACATATGTTAAATGATTATTTAACCTTATTATAAACTGCAAACCTCTTTTCCAAAGGGGATTTTACATTCCCACCAGAAATATACATATATATATATATATATATACACATTTATATGTGTGTGTGTATATATATATATATATATATTATATATATATACCAGTTGCTTCCAGTCCTTACCAATATTATTTATTGTCAGCCTTTTAAATTTTAGCTTTTCTAGGTGTTGCATAGCCATACTTCTGTGGTTTTAATTTGCCTCATTTTATATACTTAGTAGCCTACCATTCATCTTCTTCAGTGAAGTGTTTATTCAAATTCTTTGTCCATATTTTTTGGAAGGAGGAGTCAAGTTGTTTTCTTTTTATTGAATTGTGAGTTCTTTTTGTTTGTACGAGTTCTTTATGTATTCTGAATAAAACCCATTATCTGATATATGTTTTGCAAATATTTTCCTCACAGCAAGTGGCTTGACAGTTTATTTCAACAATAGTGTTTTTAGAAGAATATTGTTTTATGAAGTGCAATTTACCATTTTGGATGGGTTATTTTTTTTTTCTGTTTTGTCAGAGAAAGTTTGGCTTGCATAATTTATTAATAGTATTCTTTTTCCTCTGAACATAATATTAGTTTTCCTTTACTGCTTTTAAGAATTTCTTTTCAACTGACTGGTTTACAGCAATTTGATTGCGATGAACCTTGGGCTTTTTTATTTTTTACCATTTTTCTTCTGCTTGTGGTTCATTTAGTTTCAAAAAGTTGTGGCTCTAGTTTTCAGCAAATATGGATAGTTTGGACTATTATTTCTTCAAATACTGTTTTTCCTCTTCCTTACCTATTTCTGGAACACCATTTACATATATTTAAAGTTACGTGATATTTTCCCAAAGGCCATTGATACTCTGTTATTTTTAAACTTGTTTTCCCTCTGTGCTTTATTTTGATAAGTTTCTTTTTCTCTATCTTCAAATATGCCAATCTTGTTTTCTGCACTGTCTAATCTGCTTTTTTTTTATATTGGATATTTATCTCTGAATATGTCATTTGTGTCCTTCTATACCTTCCTTTTCTTCCTTTAGCCTACTTATGTTCTCCTCTACTTTATTGAGCATGTGGAACATATTTATAATAGCTATTTTAACATCCTTGTATGGTATTCCATCATTTCTGTCATTCCTAGGTATGTTTCTATTGACTAATTTTTCTCCTGGCTGTGGGCCATACTTCCTGCTCTGTTGCATGCCAGGTAATTTTGCTTTGGATTACATATATTGTGAATTTTACTTTTTTGGGTGCTGTATTTTGTATTCCTTGCACAGTACTGAATTATATTTCTTTCTTGCAGTTAGGTTACCTTGAATAAGTATAAGAATAAGAAGACATTTCCATCCTTGAAATCTTAGGATTCTACCCAGTGACATATGTATTAGAAGGTATTTCCACTCTTGCTGGATACATGAACATTCTCCAGCCCTACTTGAGGTCCTAGAATTGTTCTTCTCGTTCCTTTTGAGAGTCTTTCTCTAAACTGGGTTATGTTCCTTTCACACATGTACAAATCAGTAGTGATGAGACTTACTGCATATTTCTGGAGACCTCTCTCTAGGCAGCTTCCTTCTCTTTGGTACCCTGTCTGACAAATAGCTCTTTTGACTTTTCTTACTGTTTGACTAAGACTTCTTAACCCATAAAGTCCTTCAAACTCTGTTTGGGTTCCCCTCCCTGCACTGTACCTTAGAAAAGACCTTCTAGTCAATAAGCTATTGCGATTTTAGGGCTCATCTCATTTGTTTTCTTGTTTTCAGGAAATATGGTTTTGAACTACTTTTGTCTAGTACTAATAGTTATTGTCTTATGTGTTATACATAGTTTTCTAGTTTTTTAAGACAGAAGGAAAATCTAGTTGTGTGCTAAATCTTGGCCATAAGTGGAAGTTTCCATAATTTGATTTTAAGTAAGTTTGAGTAAAAGATGAGCCACTGATGTCTAGGAATTCCTCAGTAGGACTTCTGGAGCCATGTCATAGTAATGCTATCAACTGATTGGTAAGTGACCCAAGTAATGGAATTCCATATTAAAATGTTTAGCAATGTTTGCAATACTTAAGTACCCAATGATGATATTTTTTAGACTATGCTAGTCCTTATGAAATTATTTGTAAATTTGTTGTTACTTTCAAAAATGTTAAGAGCTCAAATCTGATCAAATGTTTTAGTATATTATTCATTTATAAACTTAAAAAAATCCAGCATAGCCATGATGAAAATAGTCTATTAGTGATGAAACTTTGAGTGGTATGTGGCTTTAAGCTAAAACTTATCCAGAGGTTTAATTGCATCACCATGGGCCTCAGCTATCCCTCCTCTCATTTTTTTGTTTCCTTTATTTTAACTTCATTCTCAGGCAAACTATCCCATTAAGTGACAGAAAAATTTTTGAATACCCCAGGTTATCAAGACTCTGGAAAAGCAGAGCCTCACTTTCTTGATGGTTCTAGGGAAAATTGCAAGACTTCCTCTCATTGGACCATCGAATACCTAGTCTCTCTAGACAGTGTAACAAGCTGCTCTTATTTTTTAGGTCTGGTCTGGCCTTATGCATAGAGCTAAGAGTTGGGTAAGCCCTATGAAAACCATATGAAATGAGTGAGAAAATAGTCAACTCAATTTAAAAAATAGAATTCTGTTTGCATAAGTGGAATTGATGCTGGGCAGACAAAAATGCATCAGATATTTACTAAGCATACTGATAAGTATTATCAATTAATTTTCAGTAGATTTCATTCCATGTAAAATATTAAATATATCAATTTACACTATACCCCATGTTAAATGTAAATAGTTTCTTCAACAACATGGATAATCTTCAGTGATGTTGTATCATTTACCCAGAGGATAAAATACCAGCAGTGCTGAATTTCATGTAAGGTTATTCACAGCCTGGCCTCGGCTACTTTTCTGTCTTTGTCCACTGTCGCTTTCACAAATCTGCACTTCTTAAACATATTTTCACCTTATTCTGCAATCAAATTTTATTCATCTCTAAGGTTTCAGAAACTTCTCACTAGCCTGGAACTTTCTTTAAGATATAAGCATCATCTTAATAAGAAGAGTCTAGTAAATAGGTGACTGATATGATAGGAATCCTTACATTTCTATTTCTATTTGAATTTATTCAGAGTCTTTGTCTATGCCTATAACAAGTGTGTAAAAGAAAATATGTTTTTATTTGATTTAAGAAACTAATCTAGCTGAGTTCAGTAATAGATGATTGTACCTAATATATAGTGGAATCATGGAAAGAAAAGACAGGAAGGGAAAAATCAATCAGAAGAGCATTTGAAGCAGCAGAAATTGTAGGTTTAAAGGCATGGAGGTGTTAGTGATTCTGACAATAAATACTTTAGAATGTTTAGTGTTTGGAAACTTTAAGGAGATGAGACTAAGGAACAAAAAGACCAGCACTTGAGAGCACTTTAGTTCATTCAAAATTCAGTGTTTATTCTGTAGATATGAATGTTATTGAAATTTACTTATTTTATAAACACTATATTAAAAAAACACTCAATTATAAGGAACTATAAATACTGTAACACCTCCCTAAGAGAATGAAATAACATTATAAATAAAAATGAAGCAACTTCTAGAAGAAGATATCCTTTCCAAAATATAGATCTTAATTAACACCTTACGAAGCAGTCTCTACACATGAAAATCGAGGGAATATATCCAACATTAGCTATAAACACATTACATTTTTATAATTATAGCTAGTTTTCATTCAAGCCCAGCAATTAACTCAAATGAAATTCAAGCATACTTGACTTCTGTGAATTATATGCTACAATAATTCTAGATACACCCTAGATGAAAGGTCAAGTATGTGCTGATTGTATTTTGGAAAACCAGTCAAATGTATGATTGAAAGGTTACCGAACTAAGAAAATGATGAAATATCTAATAATTTAACCAATGATTTGCCTACATTTACATTATTAAATGAATTCTAGCACATAATTTAGAAGCACATTGAGATCATGGGATTTAATAAACCAAAATAATCTAGTATCAGATTTTTTTAATATAAAAGTGAGACTCAGATTATACCTAAAAGGCTTGGGAAAATCACATGGAATTAAATATAAAGGTCTAAAATAGGACAAACATAAGAATAGCTGAAAATAGAATGTTTTACTCACTCTGGTGAATTGAAGAAATAATGTTCATTAGGAGATAAATTTTACTTCTCTAAGTGTCCTCTTGTTTTCTGATGTTTCAGAAACCAATTTTATGATTTAAAGATGAATACTAAATTACTATTATTTGCACATATCTTTTGTTAACTGCTTATAGCACTTAGCATAGTGCCCAACATATTCTAGGATGTCATTAAATTTTTATCTTGATATAGTTTTATATTTTTTAAAAATGTTTGTAGTTGGGTATCATCACGATGATATCTACATTTGCTTAAAAAATAGGAATACACACATCTAACTGACCTAAAAATTATTCAATCCACTAAGTATACTTGGTGCACACTTAAATGCATTAACTTCTCAGAATAATTTCACAAATTCGTCTACACTTCACCAATGACTCCTAATTCCCAAGACTCTGAAGTTTGATCTAATCCGGGGTCCTCATTTCAAAGATAAAGATATGAGTCTGATAACAGTTGATCAAACGGTTGTGTGGTATTAATCTGAACTAATACCAAGATCTTTTCACTTCTGATTCTTGCCCTTTCTCTTACACCATTACACTGTGATACTGTACTACATTTGACACATATTTTAGAAGCATAATATTTACTAAACTTGATGACTAAGATTGAAGGTCCGAGTTTGGATTGTATCAACCAAAGATAATATTCATCACTTTGAGCATTAGTATTGGGACACCTGTGAGACAAAGTTGCTAAGTTATTATAGAATCCAAGTAAAATGGCATTTATTCTGTCATCCATTAATTTATTAATAAATATTTATTAAGTACTTACTGTGTGTTAGATATTGTTCTAGGGACTGTGAATACAGCTGTTAATAAAATCCCTGCCCTCATTGAGATAGACAGGATAAGACAGACATTAAATACATAATAGTTTATTAGATGGTAATAAGTGCTATAGAAAAAATTAGAACTGAAAAATGGGACAGGCAACATCAGAATGGTATTCATACAATTTTAATTAAGGAGGTCAGTAAAAGTCTCACTAAAATGTTCATATTTAAATAAAGGCTTGAATTAGGTAAGTAAGCCATGTGGTTATCTGGAGAAAGAGTATTCTAAAGAGAATATCAAGAGCACATGCCTTGAAGTAGGAATGATTTTGTAAGAAACAAGAAGGGTAACTTGATTGTAGTAAACCAAGTGAGGGAAGAAGATGTAGGAGATGGGGCAGAGAGGTAAGATGGAGCCAGGCTCTTCAGGGCTTCTACACCAGATTTTTGACTCTGACTTTTCTCTTAACAGGACAGGAATGCATTGGAGGGTTTTGTGCAGAGAGTTGATATGGTCTGATGGACATTTCAATAGTATCATCCTATGTGTGCTATGCTGAAAATAGATTTAAGGGGGTAAGGGTCAAAAGAGGAAAACAGTTAAGAGGTAATGCTATAATCCTTCCTATCCAACTGCACAGTGAAGGATTATAGTCCTACAGATATCCAGGGAAATTGATAAGATGTGTTTGGATTGTGGGTTCAGAGTTCTGTAAATATTTTTATCATATACTACTTTCTGTAACAAAAAGAACTTGCATATTTAAAAACAATAGCTTCTGAAAATATAATATGTCACATTGCTTACAGATTACATCAATGTAGGCAGATCTTAAAGATTTTTCAATGTAAATGCATGCTTATATTCAGATTGTAAATTAATTGCAAAATAAAATGTCTTGTATCACTGATTTATGTATCCATAGATACCACATGAATATATTTTTAAATTAGCAACTTAGTAATTCAAATACATTTTTCTTAATTACTCAGAATTATTTTCTATCTATTATTTTTGGTTTAGTACACAGAGTGAACACTTCATTTAGAGTGAAAATGCAGCAAACTCCTTAGTATACATTTTATTCCAAGTATAAACTGATATAAAATGAAAACTGTTAACTGAAAAATGACTTTTTATGACAAATAAAAATCATTTTGTTTAATACAATGATATTCTGAAACACTGAGTATACGAGGCACACCAAACATAAACATGGATTTTTCTGTCCCATTCATAACTCCACAACAGAATTTAGAAACTTCATCTGCTTGAGTGGAGGGGTTGTTCCTATACTACTGTGACAGCTATTGATATTTAGTAAAAGACCAGGCCTTCAGATCAATGCATTTTTTTTCTAGGTCCTCTATTTAACAGTAGTCTAGACTTGCATCCTCGGTAACAGAAAAAAAAACAAATCAAAAAAACAACAACACATTCTCATCCCAGTTTGCACTTATAATTTTTAAAAATATTATTATATCCAGTTGATGATTCTGTCTCTGAATGTTTCTTGCCAGGCTGAATCTTAAAACTGACACCTGGCTCAGGATGGTGTTTTAAGCATGTCCAAAGATATTCAGAAGCAGCATGTTACAGCTTAAAAGTTTAGCATAGTCCTTGCCATGGGGGATTTTAATTCACCTGGATTCTAGGGAGAATAAAAGAGATTACTTGAAGAATCAGGTCTATCAGATGCTGGCTTATGTCATCATAGGGCTAAAATCATGGTTAAAAGAGTAGAAGACTCAGGATTACCCCTATTGGGGCCTGTGGCCAATCAGAGTGGCCAAAGGATCCAATGGTCTGATAGGCAGTAAAGAATAATGCTCTTAAACATATTTATGGGAGAGGCTTGTTAACTAATGGAATAATAAAAAAAAAAAAAGACAGGAATGAGAATGACTGATACAATACCACTGCAACGTATGTCTGTACAAATTGGTGGTGTTAGGTAAGTAATTTATCCTCTCAAAAGTGGCAGGTTTATCATGGAATGCCTTTATTCATTGCATCATATGTACTAAAATATATCAATACATACCTAAAGTCATAGGCGATTTATTAGTAAAAGTTTGGTTATTGTATTTATCTTAAGTGCTGAAATATTACCCTATAGATTTCATTCATCTGGTCACTTTCCTGTCATTTCCCTATATCTATTAATAATTGTGTTCTTTCTATGATATTACATAAGTATTTTATTTTCTTGCCTTAACGAACCATCTCTTTATCCTGCTAATCTACTTATTATTTAATGAAAGTAAAATAAAAATTCGAAAATTAATGTGTATCCAGCTTCTTATAAGAAGCTGGTTCTAGTTAGTTATTAGAAAGATTTCAAAGAAATCTGAAATCTCTGAAAGATTTTAGAGAAAGTGAACATTTATATTGATGTCAATTACAGAATCATTTCAAATAAAATTAATAAAGAAACAAGTATTCTGCATCTGCTCATTTTAACACAAGTTTGTTTTAAGAGGAAATAATAGTTGTTTAAATGAGTACACTGAAAACAGGGGTCAGTGGAGAACAAAAAACGATTCATTTTTAGAACAAGGTTCTAACACTAGGGAATGTTCCAAGAAGCATTTCATTTTCAAATGAATACCTTCCTCTTGGAGCCAAAGGTCAGCGAGCTAGCATTAGTTAAAGAGGTCTCAGCTGAACCAAAGTTAAATAACAGACAAAAGTCACCCACAGCAGTGTCTCTCTAATCCATAGATGTGTCTCCAAGGGCGGCAGGCCAAAGCAGAAAACAGAGATTTGTTAAAGGTGCTACCAAGTGCTGTGATCAGCAAGCATCTTGGGCTGAGAGCTAAGGATTAGAAGCTTTTTTGTTCTCCACACGGAAGAAAAAAGTTCTATTTATGTACAGCTGCGTATTGAGTAAATGTATATATTTGGAATTGATTAATCTTTTATAGCACAACATAGCCAATTATAGTACTACTTAGAATCCAGACATTCCAGAGTAAACACAAGAAATTTTATAAAAATGCTATAGTCATGATGTAATAGTCAACCTAATGCACAGGTGAAATTTAAAAAGTGAAAGTCTTTCAGTGAAAAGATTTTGCATCCTGTTGAAAACATCAGTACCACAACCCGGTTTCATACTCTCAGAGAAATAAATATTGATTTCCCTGCTTCATCCCTTACCAATGGCCGGCAACTGCTTTCATTGCTCTGAATATTTTATTGTTTTACAATTGACAGATTCTGTTAGCATTGGATTTTTATTGTTTCATTGTTCTTCTCAAAAAGGCATTTGTGTTATTTTTTTGTGATATAGACAAGACAGAAAAAGGGATGAAATTAACATAGCTCTCCTTATACCATAACTCCCTTGTCAATATGGTTTACCTACTTTTGGCCTTACTATCACTGAATTTACAAGATTTTTTTGAAAACGATGCTGTTTTCCTATTACATTCTTTTTAGCAAATCAGACTACAAAATTATGCACATTTATGCAACGATTAATTGGAACCAGAAGCTGCTCAGAATATTTCATGTGAATGAAGTTTAAACATCCCATTCTTTACTTGATTACTGACAGTTGTTATCTGGTGCTTTGTGTAGGCAGGTGTTGTGATTATATTTAATGTTAAATATCTTTGGACAAATTAACCAATGCAGTCCAATATGTGCATGGACACTGACTTGATCTACTACATTTTATTTTATTGAAAACCTTGTATGCAAATCTGACTGAATAATTCAGAATAAATATTAAAACAATATTGATCTAATTCACCAGACTTCAGTTTGTTTGCATGCCAAATGGAAGAGTTCGGGAATTCATCCAATTGGAAAATGACCCAAGGAAATTATCTAAACACACACACACACAAATCAGTATCTTGTTATGAAAGTATTTTTTAAAATATACAGATTAAACAATTCTAAAGCAGAGACATGAAACTATTCATGAAAAAACATATTTATGTTATTATCTTACCCTTCTCTCAATAAAACTACTTGAAGAATACTCAAAAAAATACCCCCAGTAAAAATGTGTTTGCAGAGACTCCATTTAGATATTTCAGTAGTTAATAATTCATGGATGATTTCTAAGACTTTATACTGGATTCCACTCAAGAAAAAAAATAATGCAATATCAAGGTTTTATTAATTTGCTTTACAAATTCTTGAGAAAGTTACAAAATTTGGTTATAAATTTGATTGGGACTTTTTGCTAAACATGTACCAGTTTATCAGTTTTTAGAATGCACAATTAATATACAAATTAACTAGTTTAAGAATCACATAATCAGATTATTCTGTACCTTCAAAGTCCTCATAGAGCCCAGAATATAGTTAGTGATAATTTTGACTGAACAGAACAATGATGGCCATAGAAAATAAACAGGTAGTGACTGGGAGGGTAGAAAATGTTGATTTTGTGCATCAGTTGACCTGTGTAGAAAGAACAATATGGGAGAGAAGGAAAAAAAAACTTATTCTACATTTTTTTCTTGTGTAGATATATATGCATATATCTGTAAACAGAAGTTTTTCCAGGAGACCAAAATCTCAAAATAATTGCTGTGCTAATCCAGAGCGAGAACACTGCTTATGAATATTTTTATAATTATTATGCTATTTCAATAAAAAATATTACCAAATATGTACTCTAGGAAATCTCTAAATGATGACTAAGTTATTTATTAAATATTATACAACACTGGAAATAATAATTTATTTGTAAATATAAACTATGCACTAGCATTTTTGTCTTTTTCTTAACATAAATATACTCCTACTGTGAATTCATCTACAAGGCCAAAAAAAGTGATCAACAACGCTTCTAATTACTTATTAATTTTGACAGCAGCATTTTCTTTTAATCAAGGTTATTCATCAAATTGTATTAATGATTGGATTTTCTAATCTATAGACTTTCAAATGTTCTTACAGTAAAATATACTCTGTGATTCAGATTTAAATAACCAATCTATGCAAAAGAAACAAAGTATCAAACAATATATCAAAAATTAAATACCAGCTAAAAGGAAAGGGAGATATAGAGATAGATACAGTAATATATTTCTTTTACAATCTGAGTTATCTAAAAACTCTATGGTACACTACAACATCAGTCCTATGACTTCTTTTAACTGGTGCTAAATTTTGTTTTTTTTTTATTTATGTGGACATACAAATTCAACATTTCCCACCTATTCACATGTATTAGGTGTTTGGAAAGTAGTTAAATAATTGCATTATTTTATCCAACTTTGATATAAATAAATATTGATATTTTAATATTTATAGATTCAAGTTAAGAAATTTAAAGTTATGTTCTCATGGCATTGATAAACCTAACTAGTAAACCTATAAAGTATGCATCTGTTGCTTGAATTTACTTACTCATTAAGCTTTTTAAGGGGTCTAAGAGTTTGGAATGGTGTTAAGTAAACATTACTGTATTTTAAAAGTCATCTCATCACTGTATAAGAGAAGTCTTTTTTAAGTCACACTGTTAAATGTGTGCAAACTATGTAGAATATTCTTTTTTATATTTGCATTTTACTTGTTTCATGAATATTTAGATTTTTGTTTTTTTATTTACTCTCTAAAGTATAACTTTTCAATATGTCTTTGTAAACACGGGATTTAGATTATAATTAGTAAATTATTTTATTAAATCACCTACACAAAAAAATTAAAACACTAAATGAAAAGCAAACTTGAAAGAATAGCAGCAGAATTTTTTATAGTCGTTGTTCAGAAAATAAACACACATATGGAAAAATAATTGTACTCCCCAAAACAAAAGTTTCACTTTTTGGAACTATCACAACTCAAACTCAAATCTCAATCCAAGCAAGAAGTTTCTAGGATATTTTGAAATATCTAATCATTGGTTTTCAGTGAGTTACGTAAACATTAGCTACCTTTTGCTTACCAGGCCATGAAAGCACATATCGTTTTTTTTAAATTTTACTAATATATTTTATTCAACCCACCATATCTCAAATATTATTATTTCAACATGTAATTAATGAAAAAAAATCATTGAAAATTTTACATTCTTTATCATACCAAGTCTTTGAAATGAAATGTGTACTTTATTCCCAACTTGGGATAGCCACATTTCATGCGCTCAATGACCACATATGGCTAATGGCTACTATACTGCACAATGAAGGTATAGAGTTTATAGAAAGAAAGCAAGAAAGAAAGGGAGGAAGGAAGGAAGGAAGAAAGGGATGAAGGAAGGAAGGAAGGAAGGAAGGGAGGAAGAAAGGGAGGGAGTGGGGGAGGAGAAAGAAGTTGGGTATGATTCCTTCAAAGCAGTAACAATATTTTTTCAGTGGTGAAAAGTAAGCATTAATTGTAACTAAACACTCA
This sequence comes from Orcinus orca, assembly GCF_937001465.1. Taxonomy (NCBI): domain Eukaryota; kingdom Metazoa; phylum Chordata; class Mammalia; order Artiodactyla; family Delphinidae; genus Orcinus; species Orcinus orca. The sequence goes on from NC_064565.1 coordinate 79,527,015, forward strand.
AGGAAAAAAAGGAACTATGTAACTTTGGTTTCTTACCAGTGTTTTGAGTGTCTCCCATAGAATATGAAGAAAGCACACATCATAATAACAGCACTTTAAGTTTTGCCCATGCTTGACTTAATTGTTGCTTTTATTTCATGTCTGTTTTCTTTCTTGTATATCATTATAAATGAACATACTAAAGATACCAGCAATGGTATATCATATAATAGGCAAGTGGAACACAGTGAATTATGTAAAAATAAAAGCAAATAGATTTCTCTCCCTCTGGAGAAAATAGCATGAGTGTTGCAAAACAGGAAAAGAATACTAATTAGATATAAAATGAGCTGTTAGTAGAAAGCTTTGAAGACAATTATGGGAAGAATTTATTTAATTTGTGAAGAGATTTATTGTCACTAAAGAGTTTGGAATTGAAAAGTTATCCATTCAATATTACATTATAATAGAAATCCTCACTTTTTCCCCCATGAAGAGTATATTATGGGAGGAATAGGAGGATTAATGAGAAGTAATTTTAGAAGCATAATGCTTGAATGATACCTGTGGCTATTGGAATTGAGAGAAAAAGTAGGATGATACAAGTACTGTCTGCAACTACCAAATCATTTTCTTCATTTATTCCAGTGTGGGAATAGGATAGGCATAGAATAGATATTTCCATTCCAAAAGGAAATTTCCATTTCATGGACCTGGGCCCATGATGGCAGTGGCAGTCCTGCCAAATTCTAAGCTACCTTCTAGGTCATTCTTCCCTTTATTTGAAGGTTAATTCGTGTTTGCAGCCAGATAGCTCTATTGGATGTTCCTATAGAATCCCTTTCTTCATTTATTTCCCTTCAGGCCTAGTTGGCAGTGTTTCTACTTCTATAAAATTACCAAAAACCTTGTTGGCCTTCCATGTAAATCACAGGCATCCGAACCATGGGACAACAGGATTTTCCAAAGACCTTTCCTGGATAATCCCATCTTTATTCCTGGCTTTTGCTGAGGTGATTGATTGGGTCCATGAGCCACACCTGTAATCTCTTTAGCAAATGAGCCATGCCATCCACACATTTTTGCAGTATGGATGGGCTGTAAATTTTCCAAATATTCAAGTTCTAGGTCTTTTTGTTTTTAATGGTTTGTTGTTGTTTTGTTTTGTTTTGTTTCTGCTTAGCAATTTCTTCTTCAGTTTATGTCTCACCTCTCACATTTTACTATAACCAACAGGACTCAACTTCCTGGTTCCAAAATCAACGTTAGCTTGCTTCTCCCTGTGGCTTCACATTATCTTCCGTCTGTGCATGTTTGTATCCAAATCCCTCATCTTATAAAGACAATAGTCATATAAAGTAAAATATGTATTAGTGAGAGTTAGAGTTCTCCAGAGAAATAAGAAATAAGAGCAATAAAATGTATGTGTATATAATTGTGAATTAATACAATGTATAGTTAAAATAACTGCTTCATCAACAGGTAGTATTTTACTTGTTTTAAGAGTATGGAAGAAAAGAATGTGGAAAATAATATTACTTTTGGTAATAGTATTGCTAGTAATTGTCCTGGAAATTTTATATAGACAATCTCATTTATTTCTTATAATCAATCTGAAAATTAAATAGTTTTTTTCTTATTTTGAAGGTGAAGAAACTGAAGTTCCACAAATATATTTTTCCCAATACCAAATAAGGTGATCAGAGATTTTTTATAAATTGTTGTTGCCATTTGTTATTGTTACAAATAACTCACAACTTTGGTAAACTTCAGCAAAAGGTATAAGAAAGAAATAATTCATAGAATAAAAGGAAAGGTGAGAAATTTCTCCACTGAAGATGGGAGCCTAACATACACAGAGTCAGGTGGCCAGAATTAAATTTGTCTCCTAAAGACTCTACCTTTGAGGTAAAAAAGCTCTAAACATTTCCATTCTTTCTGTCACTCCAGATTTAAATTCCTAAGTGATAGGGATTGAGTCATCTTGTATTCATCATATATTCAACCATTGGCTAGGGGATGACAGAGGACTTTGAATAGCAATCCCACCAAAACTGAATTAATCGGAGAAGTCTGGCAAACTAGAACTTAACTGAAGTGCTGTTATCAAATGAAGGAGAAGAGGCATGGGTATTAGGCAGACAAAACCCATTGATATTTGTCAGAGCTAGTAGGTGTGAAGATAAAACGCTAACCCAAGTTTGGATGAAAAGTCCATTAGATTGTCTTTGAGTTTTTCTCATAGGCAACAACTATTAACAGCTTCCTTTCCAATTGAGAATCAAGAATTTTGTCTACTGTTTGCCAAAGCTCCACTGTTTTCCACAATGAATTTTTTTTAATTGAGGTATAGTTGACATATAACATTCTCCTAGCTTCAGGTGTATAACATAAAGGTTCAGTAGTTGTGTATATTACAAAACGATCACCACAAGTCTAGTTAACATCCATCACCGTGGATAGTTACATATTTTTTCTTGTGATGAGAACATTTAAGATCTACCCTTTTAGCAATTTTCAAACATGCAATAGAGTATTATTATCTATAGTCACCATGCTGTACATTACATCACTATGACATTTATTTTATAACTGGAAATTTGTACCTTTTAATCCCCTTCACCCATTTAGGCCACATCCCCACCCCCACCTCTGGCAACCACCAATCTGTTCTTTGTATCTATGAGCTTTTGTGTGTGTGTGTGTGTGTGTGTGTGTGTGTTTGTCTTGGTTTTGTTTTAGATTTCACATATGTATAAGTTCATAATGGTGTCTGTCTTTTCCCATCTGTCCACAATGAAGATTTGGCATCAAAATATATCTGAATCTTCTTGACAGTAAGAATTTTAGTCTCTGCAGTAAATGAGATACCAATAGTCATGCATATATTTTTGATAAGAAAACTAATAGGGTAGTAAATCACTGTGAGAAGAAATTTTCTTTCTAAGAACGCTCTTGATGAAAACATTACCTTAGTATGTCGTTAGGAAAGAATTCTGATGAAATCCATAATCAATGAGTATAATATTTCATTTGAAAAAGAGTCCTCAAGATGTCACTGAAAACGAATAACACTTACAATTGTAATTTAATCACCCTATTTTCAATGTTATTCTATCTCCATAACTTCTACTTTAGGAATCTTCTTATAACTCATAAATAGAGATCTACCTTGACCTTACCCTGTCAGTATATCTCATGAATAGAGGTTATAAGATAATGTCATTTCCATTCCAAATTTCCAGAGCCAATATTATTCTTTCAACATTATGCCATCCATAATTTCTGTAAACTAGTTTAGCTTGATATTTATAATATCATTCACTTGTTGCCATTTATTATATTTTATAATAATTTTCAAGAAATGCAGCATGACTGAGAGGGAGACGGGATTAAAAAAACAAACATTTTCTATGCCACTTTGATTCATTGTTTCTAGTGATATTACAAATTATTATACTAGTATGTAATATAAGGCATTCTTGCTTCTTTCCAAAGAGTGTTTCTAAAACCATAACTTGATATGTTTATATAATTGCTATTATATTCACAGTAAATCAAGAACAGCATGAAGAGATATAATGGTCTTACTGTTATGGGTTGAATTGTGTCCCCTTAAAAAAGATATGTTGGAGTCCTAGTACAAAGTACCTCGACTTATTGAATGTGACCTATTTGAAATTAGGGTCACTGAAGGTGTGATTAGTTAAGATGAGTTCACACTGGAGTAGGGAGGGTAGGCACCAATCCAATATGACTGGCGTTTTTAGAAGAAGGTGGCCATTTAAATACACAGAGACACACAGGGAGAACACCGTGTGATTATGAAGACAGAAATTGGAATTATGTGGCTATAAGCCAAGGAATATCAAAAATTGCTGAAAAATCACCAGAAGTGAGAAAGAGGTATGGAAAGATTCCTCAACAGGTTTCATGCAGAACATGAACCTGGTAACACGTTGATTTCAGACTTCTAACCTCCAAAACTGTGAACAATAAATTTCTCTTTTTTAAGCTACCCGGTTTGTGGTACTTTGTTATAGCAGTCCTAGGAAACTAATACCTACTGTAGAGTGTATCAGAGATATTGGGCCTGAAACTCAAATGGACATGACTCTTTTTTTAAATGTGTATCTTGAAAGACAATGCCTAACATGACTTTTTACATTCTTAACCATTAACACTAAAAACTGTAGGAGCTGGATACAATCTTTGTACGATGGCAATGCCTATCAAAAAGCACAGGACATGTTTGAAACAAACATGGCATTATATATAACTTTGCAGAAAGCCTTTCAACTTTTTGTTTTACGATATATTTACAGCTTCTTAACATGACATAAAGTTATTCAACTTTTGGCTCTTTTGGTATTCTCACTTCTTAATATTTTCCTGACTCTTTTTTGGTAAGTTCATCAAGTTCCCTTTCACTTCTGGCCTTTAAACATTTTATTCTCTGTGAAATAGTCTTTCCTCTTTCTTCACTTGGCTAATACCTGCTAAGAAAAAAAAAATGTATTGAATGACACTTGCTAAAGATGGTAAGGCAGAGAGGTCAGTGGATGGAAAATTACTAAGAGGAAACAGGGTAGTCATGTATAGAGAGTTGGGGGTTCTGGTTAAAATGATTTAGCAGGGGTCTGGTTAAAGTGGATTTTACAAGAAGGTGCACAGATGGGCCTAGGAGAAGGTTTAGGAACCAGAATAATGTTTGGTCAAGCAAAGAACTGTTGTTATACCTATGCATAAAACGAGTCTCTGTTTAATTTCTTTTTCCTCAGGGAGGACTTTCTTAACCCTAACCAGACTAGATTAAGTTCTCTTATTATATACTCTTGTTACATATCTCTCTTGTAACTCTGTTCATCACACTAATAATATTCACCACTCTTTTCACAGCATAGTGTTCCCCTGAGAACACTTTTATTGGTCTTACTCATAGCTGAAAGTCCAATACAAAATTCTGGGCACATACTTATGTACTCATTATATATTTGTCAGTTTAATGAAAACTGTGGCTCTAGAAGAGTTTCTTTGAATATTTTAGGTGAATGAAAATCCTTAAACAACTTTTAATAAAAAAGAGAGCATATGCACCAAAACATCAATTCTGGCACAGCAGTGTTATTAATTACATATTTCTATCTATTAACACAATAGCTCACATAGAGAAGTAAAATGATTCATAATTAGTTTACACTTATATAAATAATATAAATAATAATTACATACATTTTATATCTACATTATTTAAATTACAAAAAGTATCAGGATCAGAAATTGAGGATAATTATAAGCTTTTTCCTTTATTAATTTATATATCAACATTATTTAACATATGCCACAACATACCCAGTATTAACACGCTTGCAAAATGGACTTTTGGAGGCATGAAAAAAATTTAATGATAAGACTGTAGACACACTTCTGATTCTGACAGTTTGCATGCATATAGTAGTGCAATAAACTGCTAAAGGTTCGTTTTACAAAGATTACCCTAATTACTGTTACAAGTATTTTTAGATATTGCCTATACTATATAATTCCATAGAATATCTTGAAATTATTATTTTAGTTTGGGATCCAGTATTTGTTTGGGAGCTAATATTTATTCTGTTTTCTTTACATACACATTTTATATGGGCTAAAATATTCATTAATTTATTTTAAAGAGTATTATCTTACTGATTTTATAATGCTCAAAGCTGAACCCAGATAATTAACTAAATCCTGGCATACTATATAATTCTCAAAACATAATTCATCTTAGGGAAACAAACAACCTCCAAACATGAAATAGAAGTACAAATTAAAAAATCAACAAACCTCTCTGTTTTTCTTTTCTTAGAAAAAAAAATAGTAAAAGAACCTGCTGTTATCTTTCCTTAGGGGTTCATACAAACTGTAGAACAAAATCTAAAAATTAAATCTCAAAAATGTTTGAATTTATTTGATGACTTAATAATGAAAAGAACTAATAAGAACCTGCTGTATAGCACAGGGAACTCTACTCAGTACTCTGTAATGGCCTATATGGGAAAAGAATCTTAAAAAAAGGAGTGGATATATGTATATGTAAAACTGATTCACTTTGCTGTACACCTGAAACTAGCACAACATTGTAAGTCAACTATACTCCAATAAAATTGTTTTTTAAAAAAAGAATATTTACTTATATATTGCCATCTTATTATAGCATTCCCATAATATATTTAAAGCAACAATTTGCTATTCAAGATACAGTTAGGTTTAACTTTTATGACTACCTGATCATGAATGTCCAACATTCTGATCACCATTAGTTGCTTACTCTGTTACTCTGAACCTTCTTATCAGACAAGGAAGTATGCTCCACTCAAAGCCAATGGTAAATATTTAAGTTGGTTCTGCACATGCATAAAACACAGTTATGGAAAATATCTTTAAGTATTTTTTAATTAAAAAGAGCCATATGCATGAAAACATCAATTCTGTTTTCAATAAAGTATAAAAAAAGCCTCAGTTTACTTAATTGCTTTAGTATCTGAGAACGAGAAGGAACATAGTAAAATGGTAAACAGGGGAACACACTACATGTAGAGAATAATACTACACTAGGAATTGGGAAAACTTTCTTTCAGTTCTAACATTCGTCTAAAGTTATTTATAAATGTCTAAATTATGAGATTCCATCAATTTTAAAGGATCTCAAAATATTGTGTGCATTAACAGAAGCTCCTCCCCAAATTAAGAGCAATAAAAGTCAAACCCAATATCTTTCCAATGTATCAAAAGTTTTTTCACTCATTTTACAAATTTGTTTTAGCTGGTTATTTTATTGAAAACATAGGGAACATATATTCTGAGCAGTGAATTTCAGAAGAAAGAATCACAAACTTTCAATATTAAATGAAACCATCAGAACAGCTAATATAAAACAACAAACATTTCTGACATTTTCCTCTCTTTTCATGAATAAAATGGGCATAAAAGTCTTGTGAACTAAAACCTAACAATGATAATTTTCAACACAATGATATCAAATCTGCAGGTCCATAGACTTTTCTTTTTTTAAATTTTATTTATTTTTTTACACAGCAGGTGTTTATTAGTTATCTATTTTATACATATTAGTGTACATTTGTCAATCCCAATCTCCCAAATCATTCCACCACCACAACCCTCCCCAGTTTACCCCCTTGGTGTTCATATGTTTGTTCTCTACATCTGTGTCTCTATTGCTGCCTTGCAAACTGGTTCATCTGTATCATTTTTCTAGATTCCACATATATGCGTTAGTAACCAATATTTGTTTTTCTCTTTCTGACTAACTTCACTCTGTATGACTGTCGCTAAGTCCATCCATGCCTCTGCAGATGACCCAATTTCGTTCCTTTTAATGGCTGAGTAATATTCCATTGTGTATATGTATCACATCTTCTTTATCCATTCATCTGTCAATGGGCATTGAGGTTGCTTCCATGACCTGGCTATTGTAAAAAGTGCTGCAATGAACATTGGGGTTGATGTCTCTTTTTTTTGAATAGATCTTTATTGGAGTATAATTGCATCACAATACTGTGTTAGTTTCTGTTGTACAACAAAGTGAATCAGCCATATGCATACATATATCCCCATATCCCCTCCCTCTTAAGCCTCCCTCCCACCCACCCTATCCCACCCATCTAGGTCGTTGCAAAGCAGGAATCTGATCTCCCTGTGCTATGCAGCTGCTTCCACCTCACTATCTATTTTACATTTGGTAGTGTATATATATCAATGCTACTCTCTCACTTCGTGCTAGCTTACCCTACCCCCACCCCGTGTCCTCAAGTCCATTCTCTACATCTGCTTCTTTATTCCTGTCCTGCCCCTCAGAACCATTCTGAACCATTTTTTTTTAGATTCCATATATGTGTGTTAGCATACGGTATTTGTTTTTCTCTTTCTGACTTACTTCACTCTGTATGACAGACTCTAGGTCCATTCACCTCACTACAAATGACTCAATTTCGTTTCTTTTTATGGCTGAGTAATATTGCGTTGTATATATGTGCCACAACTTCTTTATTCATTTTTGAATTATGGTTTTCTCTTGGAATATGCCCAGTAGTGGGATTGCTAGGTCATATGGTAATTCTATTTTTAGTATTTTAAGGAACTTCCATACTGTTCTCCATAGTGGCTATATCAATTTACATTCCCACCAATAGTGCAAGAGGGTTCTTTTTTCTCCACGCCCTCTTCAGCATTTGTTTGTAGATTTTCTGATGATTCCCATTCTAACCAGTGTAAGGTGATACCTCATTGTAGTTTTCATTCTTGTCCATCTGTATGTCTTCTTTGGAGAAATGTCTATTTAGGTCTTCTGCCCATTTTCTGATTGGGTTGTTTGTTTTCTTAATATTGAGCTGCATCAGCTGTTTATATATTTTGGAGATTAATCCTTTGCCTGCTGATTCGTTTGCAAATATTTTCTCCCATTCTGAGGGTTGCCTTTTCACCTTGTTTATAGTTTTCTTTGCTGTGCAAAAGCTTTTAAGTTTCATTAGGTCCCATTTGTTTATTTTTATTTCCATTTCTCTAGGAGGTGGGTCAAAAAAGATCTTGCTGTGATATATGTCAAAGAGTGTTCTTCCTCTATTTTCCTCTAAGTTTTGCAATGTCTGGTCTTACCTTTAGGTCTTTAATCCATTTTGAGTTTATTTTTGTGTATGGTGTTAGGGAGTGTTCTAATTCCATTCTTTTGCATATAGCCATCCAGTTTTCCCAGCACCACTTATTGAAGAAACTGTCTTTCTCCATTGTATATTCTTGTCTCCTTTGTCATAGATTAGTTGACCATAGGTGCGTGGGTTTATCTTTGGGCTTTCTATCCTGTTCCATTGATCTATTTTTCCGTTTTTGTGCCAGTACCATATTGTTTTGATTACTGTAGCTTTGTAGTATAGTCTGAAGTCAGGGAGTCTGATTCCTCGAGCTCTGTTTTTTTCCCTCGAGTGCTTTTGCTATTCGGGATCTTTTGTGTTTCCATACAAATTTTAAGATTTTTTGTTCTAGTTCTGTAAAATATGCCATTGGTAATTTGATAGGGATTGCACTGAATTTGTAGATTGCTTTGGATATTATAGTCATTTTCACAATATTGATTCTTCTAGTCCAAGAACATCTCTCCATCTGTTTGTGTCATCTTTGATTTCTTTCATCAGTGTCTTTTCTGAGTATAGGTATTTTACCTCCTTAGGTAGGTTTATTCCTAGGTATTTTATTCTTTTTGTTGCAATGGTGAATGGGATTGTTTCCTTAATTTCTCTTTCTGATCTTTTGTGGTTAGTGTATAGGCATGCAAGTGATTTCTGAGCATTAATTTTGTATCCTGCAACTTTACTACATTCATTGATTAGCTCTAGTAGTTGTCTGGTGGCATCTTTAGGATTCTCTACGTATAGTATCATGTCATCTGCAAACAGTGACAGTTTTACTTCTTCTTTTCCAATTTGTATTCCTTTTATTTCTTTTTCTTCTATATTGACATGACTAGTACTTCCAAAACTATGTTGAATAATATTGGCAAGAGTGAACACCCTTGTCTTCTTTCTGATCTTAGAGGAAATGCTTTCAGTTTTTCACCATTGAGAATGATGTTTGCTGCGGGTTTGTCATATATGGCCTTTGTTATGTTGAGGTAGGTTCCCTCTATGCCCACTTTCTGGAGAGTTTTTATCATAAAGTGGTGTTGAATTTTGTGAAAAGCTTTTTCTGCATCTATTGAGATGATCATATGTATTTTATTCTTCAATTTGTTAATATGGTGTATCACATTGATTGATTTGGTATATTGAAAGATCCTTGCATCCCTGGGATAAATCTCACTTGATCATGGTGTATGATCTTTTTAATGTGTTATTAGATTCTGTTTGCTAGTATTTTGTTGAGGACATTTGCATCTATATTCATCAGTGATATTGGTCTGTAATTTTCTTTTTTTGTAGTATCTTTTTCTGGTTTTGGTGGCCTCGTAGAATGAGTTTGGGAGTGTTCCTTCGTCTGCAATTTTTGGGAAGAGTTTGAGAAGAATGGGTGTTAGCTCTTTTCTAAATGTTTGATAGAATTCACCTGTGAAGCCATCTCGTCCTGGACTTTTGTTTGTTGGGAGATTTTTAATCACAGTTTCAATTTCATTACTTGTGATTGGTCTGTTCATATTTTCTATTTCTTCTTGGTTCAGTCTTGGAAGATTATACCTTTCTAAGAATTTGTAAGTGTAATCTACTGTTTTTGGATGGAATGTCCTACAAATATCAATTAAAACTATCTGGTCTGTTTTGTCATTTAAAGCTTGTGTTTCCTTATTAATTTTCTGTCTGGATGATCTGTCCATTGGTGTAAGTGAGGTGCTAACATCCCCCACTATTGTGTTACTGTCAATTTCCTCTTTTATAGCTGTTAGTAGTTGCCTTATGTATTGAGGTGTTCCTATGTTGGATGTATATATATTTATAATTGTTATATCTTCTTCTTGGATTGATCCCTTGATCATTATGTAGTGTCCTTCCTTGTCTCTTGTAACATTCTTTATTTTAAAGTCTATTTTATCTGATATGAGTATTGCTACTCCAGCTTTCTTCTGATTTCCATTTGCATGGAATATCTTTCTCCATCCCTTCACTTTCAGTCTGTATGTGTCCCTAGGTCTGAAGTGGGTCTCTTGTAGACAGCATATATATGGGTCTTGTTTTTGTATCCATTCACCTAGACTGTGTCTTTTCGTTGGAGCACTTAATCCATTCACATTCAAGGTGATTATCGATATGTATGTTCCTATTACCATTTTCTTATTTGTTTTGGGTTTGTTTTTGTCCTTTTCTTTTCTTGTGTTTCCCACTTAGAGAAGTTCCTTTTGCATTTGTTGTAGAGCTGGTTTGGTGGTGCTGATTTCGCTTAGCTTTTGCTTGTCTGTAAAGCTTTTGATTTCTGTGTCGAATCTGAATGAGTTACTTGCTGGGTAGAGTACTCTTAGTTGTAGGTTCTTCCCTTTCATCACTTTAAATATATCATGCCACTCCCTTCTGGCTTGTAGGGTTTCTGTTGAGAAATCAGCTGTTAACCTTATCGGTGTTCCCTTGTTATTTGTCGTTTTCCCCTTGTTGCTTTTAGTACTTTTTCTTTGTCTTTAATTTTTGTCAGTTTGATTACTATGTGTCTCAGCGAGTTTCCCCTTGGGTTTATCCTGCCTGGGACTCTCTGCACTTCCTGGACTTGGATGGCTATTTCCTTTCCCATGTTAAGGAAGTTTTTGATTATAATCTCTTCAAATATTTTCTCAGGTTCTTTCTCTCTTCTCCTTCTGGGACCCCTATAATGTGAATGCTGGTGTGCTTAATGTTGTCCCAGAGGTCTCTTAGGCTGTCTTCATTTCTTTTCATTCTTTTTTCTTTATTCTCTTCCACAACAGTGAATTCCACCATTATGTCTTCCAAGTCACTTTTCCGTTCTTCTGCCTCAGTTATTCTGCTATTGATTTCTTCTAGTATATTTTTCATTTCAGTTATTGTATTGTTCATCTCTGTTTGTTTGTTCTTTAATTCTCATAGCTGTTTGTTCTTTAATTCTTCTAGGTCTTTGTTAAACATTTCTTGCATCTTCTCAACCTTTGCCTACTTTCTTTTTCTGAGGTCCTGGATCATCTTCACTCTCATTTTTCTGAATTCTCTTTTCTGGATGGTTGCCTCTCTCCACTTCATTTAGTTGTTTTTCTGAGGTTTTATCCTGTTCCTTCATCTAATACATTGTCCTCTGCCTTTTCATTTTGTCTATCTTTCTGTGATTGTGGTTTTCTTTCCACAGACTGCAGAATTGTAGTTCTTCTTGCTTTTGCTCTCTGCCCTCTGGTGGATGAGACTATCTAAGAGACTTGTGCAAGCTTCTTAATAGGAGGGAATGCTGGTGGGCAGAGCTCAGTAAAACTTTAATCTGCTTGTCTGCTGATAGGTGGGGCTGAGTCCCCTCTCTTTTTGTTGTTTGACCTGAAGCAACCCAGTACTGGAGGCTACAGGCTCTTTGGTGGGGCCTATCTCAGTACTCCAGGAGGGCTCACACCAAGGAGTACTTCCCAGAGCTTCTGCTCCCAGTGTCCTTGTCCCTGCCACAGCTGCCCCTTGCCTCTGCAGGAGACCCTCAAATACTAGTAGGTAAGTCTGGTTCAGTCTACTATGGGGTCACTTGTACTTCCCCCTGGGTCCTGATGTGCACACTACTTTGTGTGTACCCTCCAAACGTGGAGTCTCTGTTTCCCCCAGTCCTGTCAGAGTCCTAAAATCAAATCCCACTACCTTTCAAAGTCTGATTCCCTGGGCATTCCTCCTCCCATTGCCAGACCCCAGGTTGGGAAGCCTGACATGGGGCTCAGAACCTTCACTCCAGTGGGTGGACTCCTGTGGTATAATTGTTCTCCAGTTTGTGAGTCACCCACCCAGTGGTTATGGGATTTGATTTTATTGTGATTGGGCTTCTGCCATCTCACTGGGGCTTCTCCTTTGTCTTTGGATGTGGTGTGTCTTTTTTGTTGAGTTCCAGTGTCTTCCTGTTGATGATTATTCAGCAGTTAGTTGTGATCCTGGTGCTCTTGCAAGAGGGAGTCAACTATTCTTTTCCTCTGCATCTCCTGCGCCTGTCAGTACCATAAAAATAACTCCTATATTTTCTACAAAGCTTAGCATAAATATAATAAGGCAGAGTAGATTATTTTTTCTTACTGGAAATGAAACCCATGATTCTTCTCCAACATGCTAAAGTATGCTGGTTTATGATAAGTATGTTCTTTAAAAAGAGAAAATGAATCATTTTTATGGGAGTTGCCCTCATGTTTATTTCAGATGGCAAAATGCTGAAAAGAACCCCATGTGCATAATACAGTGTGGTTACATGGCTGAAATTGAGGAAAACTTCCCTTTGCTTGACAGCAAATCACTATAATATGCATTACTGTAGGATTCTCTCTATTGTATTCCAGTATCAGGAGATTTGTGTAGTCAGTGTGGTGTATTAATGAACTAAACTCTCACATTGAGATCAGAGTTCAAATTATTTGCACACTGTACATTTTATGTATGAAATAAGTGGATAATTGTTCTGAGCTATTAAATTGCCTCTTTATCCTCAGTCCTCTTCAGGGGATGCCTAGTTCTTCAGACTGAAGTGTTTATACACATTAAGGTATAACTGAACTTTAACACTTTGAAATTTTCAGCCACATTTAAGTATTTGGAAACTTATACTAATGATATCTAGAGAAATGAGGCTTGAAAATTTAGAAAAAAATATGTTTTAAAGGGGATTCTTATGGCTATAAAATGGTTCTGGAAAATAACATTTGGATAACATTCACATGAATACATGGGTGAGAAATAAGTAGCCTTCTTTTAAAAGTTCTTTTAATTTAAATTTGCTGACAAATGGTTTGGAAATGTTTGAAAATTTGCTTAACACAAGTGACTCAAAAAATTTTTTTGCTGATCATAAAATATATTTCTTTCACTGAGATAAAATTTTATTTGTATAAATATTCTTGAAACTAACAAAAATATTACTTCAGTTTGTTATTATTAACACTTTTAACAAGGGAAATTCCTGTCTATACTTTAATATAAAAAAATACTTATACAGAGTGTGGATGAAATGAAGACAAAGACAAATTGTAGATGAATTTCTTAAAAATAATAATCCTACTGTTCTACTTAGATATGCGGAATAAAGGAGATTCATAGTATTCAAAGGCTATTTTATAAACCCTAGAACTCTATGAAAGTTAATTTACCAGATTCTGTATACCTACATTATCGCAGCTACAATCTATGGTACTTGATTGGCAGAGGAAAATGGATTATAAGAGATACAATGAAAAAGAAAGAAAGTATTCACTTTCATGAAGTGGATTACAGTTAATTTTTTTCATACTCAAATATATATACTTAAATTTAACAAGTAAAAACTTACACCTACTACATACATAGTACTATATAAAAGATAAGAAACGAATGTCAAAGAAAATCTGAAAAATCTTCTAAGCAATTCACAATAAATTTGAAAATGAAAGATAAAAATAGCAATTCAAGATAATGAATGATTAAGGTTAAGTAAATGTAATAAGTGCTATATGTTTTCAAAAGAGGCAAATCAGTTGAGGAAAGTCTTGTTAGAAGAGATGGTACAGACTTGATCTTGAAGACTATAGAACATTTGGGTAAAAAGTAAAGTAAAAAAAATAAAAATTACTTGAGTTTAGTGAACATTGAGGTAGCTTGATAGGATAAATTTTCCTTAAGAGTTCAGATGAAATAAAGAAGGTATAATAAATTAGCATCCATGGTAGGCTAAGAGCTCCCCAAAGATGTCTACACCCTAATCTCTGAAAACTGTAAATATACTACCTTATATGTATGGCAAAAGAAATACCAATGGTGTGATTAAAAGCATTTAGATGAGGAGATTATCCTGGATTACCCAGGTGAGCCAAATGTAATCACAGCGTCCTTACAGAAGGAAGGCAGGAGGGTCAGAATCAGAAAATGCAACATGAGGACAGGAGCAGAATCAGTGAAAGAGATGTGATTATAGCACTGAAGATGGAGGAAGGGGCCAAGAACCAAGGGAAGCAGTTGGCCTCTAGAAACTGGAGAAGGCAAAAAGTGGATTCTTCTTTCAGAGCCTTCAGAATAAAACAGCCCTGGTGACCCTTTGACTTTAAGTCCAATAAGACAGATTTCAGACTTCTGGCCTCCAGAACTGTAAGGCAATAAATGTGTTGTTTTAAGCCACTGAGTTTGTGGTAATTTGTTACTACAGTAGGCAACTCATATAAGATCATTCACTTTCACTCAGCCCTGACTCCTAGATATTTTCCATTAATGTGAAGTGAGGGCTTTGAGAAAAAAACAGAATAATAGAAAGCACCTACATCTGATGGAATGTACTAATAATGAAGAAGAGTCACACTAAAATTAATTACTTAACTAACTCAAAATAAATTATAATTAATTAAAATGTGGTGGTCTATCGATAGATGAATGGATACAGAAGATATGGCACATATATACAATGGAATATTATTCAGCCATAAAAAGAAACGAAATTGAGTTATTTGTAGTGAGGTGGATGGACCTAGAGTCTGTCATACAGAGTGAAGTAAGTCAGAAAGAGAAAAACAAATACCGTATGCTAACACATAAATATTGAATCTAAAAAAAAAAAAAGATTCTGAAGAACCTAGGGACAAGACAGGAATAAATACATAGAGAATGGACTTGAGTACACAGGGAGGGGGAAGGGTAAGCTGGGACGAAGTGAGAGAGTGGCATGGACATTATACACTACAAAATGTGGAATAGATAGCTAGTGGGAAGCAACTGCATAGCACAGGGAGATCAGTGGTGCTTTGTGACCACCTAGAGGGGTGGGATAGGGAGGGTGGGAGGGAGATGCAAGAGAGAGGAGATATGGGGATATATGTATATGTATAGCTGATTCACTTTCTTATAAAGTAGAAACTAACACAACAATGTAAAGCAATTATACTCCAATAAAGATGTTAAAAAATGTGGTGGTCTATTAGTATTTCCCATTTTGTAATCTGTGTCCACTTTTTACTCTTTGACATCTCTCATCTCTATACACACATACACATTTTCACTTTATTATTATCTTAATATATGTATTTATTCATTATATTAATGGTTCTATAACTTTTCTTTGTACATAAAGATACTGTGTTAATGTAGGTTTTATATTTTACTCCATTGGTAATATAACTTAGAATACTGAATAATAAGTGAATAAGCCGAAGAACCAGATTAGAACAAATCTGGTTAGATCATTATAGACCTTCACAGATAAAAGTAAGTCAGAGATTTATATAGAAAATGTAATAAGGATCAGATCTATTTTGTAAGAAAGCGACTTTGGAACCCAGAGAAAATGTCTTTCACCTATGAAGAAATATGTGTGCTATTTATTTATAACAGTCTCACATAAATCCTAAAACTTCTCCTTTTGTAAAATGAGTCATATTCATACCAGTTCATCATTTATCTATATATCTATATTTTTAATCTATCTGATTTTACTCTTGGTGATTCCTTCCTACCCAGAAAACCTTCCTCAATTAAATAGTCTCTGAACCTGAGATTTGTTAAAGAAAAAGTTAAATTCTTGTGTCTATAATTTCCAAATAAATGAAACTCATTTTAAAGACAGTGGTCTTGAAAACCAAGTCTTCAAATGCAAGAGCCAGACTTTGTGAGAGAAATGAGTTTTTAAATTCCAAAGTTTGAATCTGAAAATCTCCCATCACAAATGTTATACCATAAAAAAAAAACACATGCATGATGATACAATATCCAGCTTTTACTAAGCCTCAAAGGATAGTCACTAGTATCAGCATTATTCTTCAAAACTGTCTTAGAATCTGTCACTATACCATTTAGAAATTTTTCAGTTGAAAGTGTCACAAAACCCACTCCAAACAGCCATAAACAATTTAACAAATTATTGGTGCACATATATGAAAAGTCTGGAAAAATGTGGGTTTTCATCAAGGATTCATTTAATCACTTTATCTCCTCATACAGAATGTATGCTTCATCTTAGGGCTAACTCTCTTTCTTGTTAGAGGTTGGTTGCCTGCACTTTTCAAGAGCTCAGGTGCTTGTTTTTATTTAGCCATGTTTAAAGTATAATTTTTTTGTAGATTCTCAAAAGGGAGAAACTTCATTTCTAGAAGCCAATGTCTCCTCAAGTAGGATTAGGAGTGTGTATGATGAATTAATGTGATCGATAAGAATGTATGATCTGCTGTTTAGCTTGAATCAAACTGGGGCCATATAGAGCTGGAATTGGGGACCACTTTCATCTTAAACACCTGGGCTGCAGTTGGAAGTATACATTGGTATGGTGAAGGCAACTACTACCAGCCTGAGAAAGCTAAGTATTCAGGAATTTTGCCAGCTAGTTGAAATCAGCCACATTGGGAGCATTTACAACATGAAAGTCAGAAAACACTATAAATCAAAGCCCTTTTAATTATTTTTTTTAATTCCAGGAGACCCAGTTTACCAACACATTGCTAGTTGTGTACCACCAACATATGAATTATAAACATGTTATAGTACAATTGTTCACTGGAAATCTACTTCATAATTTAAAAAATCAATAAATTCAACAATATTGATAATCTCAAAATAAATGTAATAAATGAAAGAAATCTGACTTTCCCTCTGCAAAAACAATATGTAGACTCTCCACAATTCCATTTTTATAAAATGCTAGAAAATACCAAAGTTAGGTTGTGTATTAGAAAGCAGATCAATCTGCTTTCTTGTCTTGGGTTGTTGCAGGACCAAGGAGTGAGAGAATTACAAGGATCTTTTGGGAAGTGATGCATAAGTTAAACATCTTGATTGTGGTGATGGTTTCATGGGTATTTACATATTCAGACTTATCAAATTATACATTTAAATAAGGCTATTTTATTATACAGTGATTAAAATTCAATAAAGCTGTTTAAAAAAACCCAGCAAAAACACTTAAACAGCAAAAAAGCTAACAAGAAAATGGCATCATTAAGAAAAAGAAAAGCCAAGGTACAGACGAAGAAAATAATTACAAATCATATATCTGATAAAAGACTTGTATCCCAAATATAAAAGGAATAAACCAACTCAATAATAGGACAAACAGCCCAATTTTTAAATGGTCAAATATTTTAATGCCCATTTCACTGAAGAATTATATAAGAGGCTAATATGTACATGAAAAGATTGTCAACATCATTAGTTACCAGGAGAATTCAAAGTGAAGCCACAATGAGCTAACATCACAAACCCACTAGACTGTCTGTAATAAAAAAGACTGGTTGCATTAGTTTGTGAGGGCTGCCATACCAAAGTACCACAAACTGGGTAGTTAAGCAAAAGAAATTTATTGTCTAACAGTTCTGGAGGCTAGAAATCTGAAATCACTGTTTCAACAGGGTTGGTTTCCTTTGATTGGCTGTGAGGAAAGTTTCTGTTCTCAGTACCTCTCCTTGGCTTTCAGATCTCTGCCTTCATTTTCACATGGTATTCTCTTTGTATATGTCTGTTTCTGTGTCCAAATTTCCCTTTTTATAAAGATATCAGTAATATTGGGTTAGGACTCATTCCATAACCTCACTTTAAACTTGATTATCCCTGTAAAGACCCTATCTCGAAATTTGCTCACATTTTGAGGCACTTGGGGTTAGAGAACTCCAACAGTCTTTTTTGGGGGGGACACAATTCAACCCATAACAACACTAATATCAAATACTGGCATAGAGGTGAACAATCTAGATCATTCATGTAATTTTGGTTGGAATGTAAATTGTACAGCCACTTGGGAAACTACTTTGTCAATAAATTAAAAAGTTAAACATAATCTTCCCTTACTATCCAGCAATTTCATTCCTAGGAATCTATCTAAGATGAGTGGAAACACAAAGAAATTGTAGAGGAATATTTATAGTAGAATTATTCAAATTGTACATAGATTTTCATAGCAGCAAAAACTGGATACTGGATGTTATTCAAATGTCCAACCAAAATGCAATATATCCATACAGTGGAATACTATTCACAATAAAAATGAACACAAAAAAATGGAGGGACTTCAAAAAAATATGATACATGAAATCAGTCATACACAAAACATATAATTCCATTTATTTTGAATATCAAAAAAATCTAATTTTATAGAAACAGAAAGCAAATCAGTAGTTAGCTGGGGCTAGGATAGGAGTGGAAATTGATTTCTAATAGACACAAGGGAACCCTAAGGAGTGATGGAAATGTTTAAAACTGAATTGTGGTGATGGTTTCAGAACTCTATAAGTTTACTAAAAATCAGTGAACTATACACTTAAAATGAGTGAATTTTGTGCTATTTAAATTATAGCTTCATAAAACAGCCAAAAAGAAGTTTATCTTAGTACTCCAAACAAACAACAAAAGTTGCTTGCAGAAGGATATCAAAAGGAGAGATATTCAGAAGTGGATAGATTTAAAATATATTTTGGAGATAAATGTAGACTTCTGAAAGCTAGAGATTGGATGGTGATGAAACATGTGACACATAGGTATCTGACTTTAGAAAATGGGTGTGTGGTGTTTCTTTTTCAGAGATAGGAAATAAATATGAAGAAACATTTCTGGGGAAAGAAAATCAAGAGTGCAGCAGTATAAATTCTAACTTTGATGAGATAATTGTGAGACATCCAAGTGAAGACAAGTTAGCAGCTTGAGCTCAATAGTGATGTCATGGCTGGAAATATAAATTTGTTATACATCAGCATTTAGGTGCTGTTCAAAGCATGGAAAAAATTTACTTAAACAAAATAACAACAGAAGAAATATACATCTGGAAAAGAACAAGGAAGAATTCCAGGTAGAGAAGTAGGAAATGACAAGAGTCTGAGATGAACATCTACTCAAATATCAAGTGTAGAAATACAGAGACTAAGAGATAGAGTTAGATACAGAGACTTGATAGAGTTAGAGATGGAGGTAGAGATAGAATACAGTAAGTGATAGAGATAAAAATAAAAATGAGCAAGAGCAAGATTTATCACAGAGATTATGGGGGGGTCACTATGTGGGAGCAAAGTGTTCATGCTGATAATTAGTGATAAATATTTTTAGAAAAGTAATTTTCCAGTGGCAGACCTTGAATGCCACAGTAAGTAATTTGAGCTTTTTCCTCTGCACAATTGAATTATTTAATGTTTCTGAGTAGGGAAATTGCATGCTGAGAATGGTGGTTTAAGAAAAAAAATTCAATAGAATGATTTAGGGGATTGGACCTTTAAAAAAGTCTGTATATGTATTCACTAAGGTCAAATAACTCAGGAAGATAATTCCAATAGTGTTGATCATTTCATACAAAATTCACTTAATATAATCTTTTTCTTCAAACTTGGAAGGATACAAGCAACATTCTCCTTGGATATGACAGAGTAATAAAGTATAGTTCTGCTATAAGAAAAATGCATTTTACTTGTGGAAAATGTAAATATAAATTTTAACAAAGTTACACTACCAAGGAATCTTTACCACATCATATAGCTACCAAGTGGATGTATAGACAATACTTGAAACCCAATGGTAGGGCAAGGATTTTATCTATTTATGTCTCTTTGTTTCTATTAATTTCCTCACAAACATAAAGATCAAGTTAAGTGGATCAGTGGTTTTAAAACTTTGTTCAACAACCTTTCTCAAAATACGGAATTCAAATATATCAGACATTTGAAAGCAGTGATACTTTGAATAAGATACAAGCCTAGCAGTCATTCCCTAACATACGCCACAAGAATCCTTAGATTCTACTAATCATAGATTGAAAGTCATTTTGACTAGATCATCACAAAGTTAATTTGAAGTTCCAATATTATGTTTTTAATGATTATCTTCCTTTCACAATTATCTGTCATTCTGAAGCAGACAGATACCAATCCTCTCCCTGACTTCTGATTAATGTAAACAGACCACTACTTGCAATGGCAATAGAAAGCTAAGAAACAATGTCTTTGCCAAAGAAAAAACTCTTCGATATTCCACTGAATGTTGTAGATATTACTAGGTAACATAAGCAAAAGAAGGGAGCTAGTATGAAGAGGCTTAAGAAATGGCTCCTATGGAGCCACAAACAGCTAACATCTATAGTGAAGCAGAGTGTGTCTAGACAAAAAGACCTGTGTCTTTTTAAACTATCCCAGCTCTTGATATGACCTTCTGTCTTATGTTCCAGGAGCATCTTCTTGTGCACATATGCAGTACTTTTTCTACAGGATATATATAGGAGCAGAATTATAGAAAATTGAGTATGTGCATCTTCAGTTTTACTGGATAATTCTATAATATCTTCAAGATTAATGGATTCAATTTATTTCTCATTAGCAGAATATAATTGTTCATCTTTCTCTATATATCTTCCAGCCTTTATATAATTGTCAAAGTATATATTTTTCCAGTTTATGGGTGAAATATGATATCTCATGGTTGTTTTTTCTAGTTTTTCAACTCTGATTACTAATAAAACTGAGAATATTTAAATATATTTATTGGTTATTCAAGCTTATTTTCTATGATTTGCTTGTTCATAGGTTTAACACATTCTGTTAGGCACTTTGTTTAATTTCTTATTTTTTTAACATATTTATTAGAGTATAATTGCTTTACAATGGTGTGTTAATTTCTGCTTTATAACAAAGTTAATCAGCTATACATATATCCCCATACCTTAATTTCTTATTTTTTTCAGAGTTTTATTTCATTATTGATATCAATTTTACCTAGGGTTTTGTGCTTTAATTATTTTCTCAAAATCTGTGACTGGTGTTTTGATTTTATTCACTCTACAGATATTTTTAGTTTCATCATAATCACATTTTTCAGTAATGTTCTTAATGATTTCATCTTTCTGCTTTTGTTTTAAATTCCTTTCATACTCTGAAGTCGTAAACATAGGATGTATATTTTCTTCTGAAAATTTTCAAGGACTGTCTTTTATGTATATATTATATCTAATACATAAAAAGTTTTATTTTGTAATCTAGTTTGAATCAAATATAGTTTTATTTTTTCTTCAGAGGGGAAAAATGTTCTAGCTAGATTAATAATCTCTTCCCCCAATAATTTATCTCTGAGTCATTTCTTAATATTTGTGCATGTCTCTTTCCTGTCTCTTTCCTGTCCCATCTCTACTAACCTATCCATGAGCCAATATTAAGCTATCCTAATTATACTTCATTATATTTTTGTTGATTCTGAATTAGAAAATATTTGTACACTTTTTCTCTCCAATTATGTTATTAGTTCAAGGAAAGCAAACACTGTATCACTATTTTAAAATATTTGTAATTAACAAAATGACAGAATGTTAAAGAATGGAAAGATGATGGGAGGGAAAAATGAGGGAAGAAAGGAGAAGAAAGAAAGAAAGAAAGAGAAATAGAGAAAAGAAAGAAGGGAGGGAGGGAAATAGTAAGGAATGGAGAGTATTTTGTTTTTTTCTTGTTTCAATATTTTTCTAAATAAGTAAGTATGTTTCCAGAAAATTGATTGTAAAAATCACAGAGAATCACCAAAAAAATCAAAAGCCAAGAAAAATAACAAGGGTGTATTTTATCCCATAAGTAATTATCTATAAATAAAGTTAAAATATTATTTACTCTGGAGCACACTTAGTATATTTAGTATAGTTATAAGATTGATATAAGAATTCGATTTGCTTAGGAAACAAACTGACCTGTCTCTACCACTTTCTAACTGTGCAAAATGAGCAATGTATCTATACGCCTCAATTTCCTCTCCTATTAAATAGAGTAATATTTGCCTTATAGGATGGTTAAAAAGATTAAATAAGAAATGAATGTAAAGTACTTTCCAGTGTCTAGCATACCTTATGAAATAAATATGTTTTAGTAATTACAAAAACAATTACTTAGAATTGTCAGGAAAAGGATCTCCACTGGTTAATTTTGAAATATATGTGAGTTTGAATAGTACATATTAGCCAACCATTTGGGGGGCATGAATTTAAAATGAAAATGGTGATATTTAATAAGTACTCTTTTTTTTACCAGTTAAAAATGAATGCAGCCAAATAAAATTCATTTTTATAGTGTATATGTGTTCTGGTAGAGTAAGAAATAAAAAGATAAGTTTCACTAGATAAACAAATCTACAAATCTATACTTATAATAATAATAATGTAATATTGAATTATAACCAGTGCATGAATTTTCTATGAGTCCATACTTATATAAATAAATGATTGAATGAACTAGTGAGGTGGGAGGGGAATAGACAAATATCTTGTGCAGAAAGATTCCAAATGATTTATGTAAATACTCCTATCTCAAGGAGTGGATCACAATTCTGTGTATATATATAGGCTGTGCATAGTGACTTCCTACCAGATATTTAAATATGAAAAAGAAGGAAAAGAGTAATTTTACCTGGCAAACACAATCTTCTCCAGGTGATCAAGGATAATACCAACACTGATAAGCCATGCTGATAGTATGTATCATTGGTATGATGTGATGAGAATGGCACTTTATCCTCAAGCCCATAACTCCAGTCTAATCATGAGAAAAATATCACACTATCCAAATTAAATGATAGTCTACAAAATAAATGACTATTACTCCTCAAAACTGTCATGGTCTTCAGAAACTAGGAAAGTCTGAGAGACTGGTATAGTGGAGCCTAAGTAGACGTGACAACTAAAAGTAATGTAGTATCCTGGATGGGATCCTGGTACAGAAAAAGGATATTAGGTAAAAGCTAATGACGTTACTTAATAATAACAAGCTAATATCAGTTTATTAGTTCTGACAAACATACCATACTAATGTAAAATGTTAATAATAGGGGAAACTGAATGTGGTGTGTACCCAAAATACCCAAAGATGCACTGTCTTTGCAGCTTTTCTGAAACTCTAAAACTGTTCTAAAATAAAGTTTATTTTTAAAAATCTCGGTGGACAAAAGAAGAGTTAAATGGCTATGAACATGAATTATTTTCTTATATTGCACCAAAATGTAATTAACTGTATTTATCAAACACAGCTAGAAGTGTGAAATCATTGTAAAGAAAGGCCTGTCAAATTAAACACTAGATGAAGGAAAGCAAATGTATTCCTGTTTTTCAACTGAGGGAAAATGGAATATTCAATGAGAAAGAAATTGGCAGTCAAGTAAATATATTATCTCAAAGTATAAATAAAGGTTGATCTTTACTGGGAATTTTGGGTCAGTTTGTGAATATCAAGTCAACAGAGAGAAAAAAGAAATTAAAATAGAATATTGGGGCAGGTTAAATTGTAGTATTTCAACATAATTAAGTTTTATAATGATCAACCATGGACCATAAAATAAATATGTTACTAAATATGCTCAAACCGCAGTATACAACTAATTCACTTGTGATAACTGACTGAAGCAGATTTTTTTCTAATTGAATATTAAAAATTTTTTCTAAAGTGTATAGTTTTAAGTTTCACTAACCTCTATAGTTTGGAAAATTATTTTTGTTTTGGGTGAGATATAAAGAAACATTAAAGTACCAGTTTAGTTTAAGCAATAAACATATCTATTACTGAAAAAGTCTCAAAGAGAGAACTTAAAAATCCTTAAAAATCTTAAAAAACCTTAACAATCTGTTATAAGGTGTCTTCTGTTTACTGTAGAGGCATTTTTAGATAAATTTGAGCGAACAAATCAATTCAAAGCATCTTATGTTGTGTAACATTTACTGGAAAGTCCTATTATTTCTCTATATAATAATGATTCCCCTACAATTTAAAATATGTGTAAAGTAACAGTAAAGTTGACATCAACAGCAAAGTGAGATTAATTGATATTGAGTGCAAAATGATTACTGAAGTCTTCAAAGTGCACAGATATGGAAGACTTTACTATTATAATCTTCTGCATTTCTAATAAGCCACAAATGCACCAGACAGAATAAGCAAAAATCAATTGAATAATTCAAAATGAGTCAAATATTCTAACCACAGTTCTTATGGTTACATTAATGGATTTTTTTAAAAATGGCAAAAACGCAAACTTAAAGCATTAATCCAAAAAGATCTGAGGTCATTTCCAAGTCAATGTGATAAATGATTTCAGGTTCATCAGTACTTAAATTTGCAAATTGGGAGTGTTGTGCTGCAAAACAAGAAATGCTAATGCTGGTCATGTTTCATCTGCAGTTTTCAGTCTTCATTTAGTGCATATCTGTTTTGTTCCTACCCTTTATTAAATAGTTCGGTGACTGCTCATCATCCATAGATTTATTTTTCAACTGTGGTTCAGAGACCTCTGTTGGTTCATGAAACTATTCTCAGAGTTGCAAGAATTATCAAAATTATTTCTATTTTGTCTTTGCATTTGAAGAAATATTACACATACTTCCACACAGACATACTTTATAATTAAGTACTGTCATATGATTCATTTGCCTAAATTCACATTCGTGTTTAAAATTAGGGCTTCCCTGGTGGCGCAATGGTTGAGAGTCCGCCTGCTGATGCAGGGGACACGGGTTCATGCCCCGGTCCGGGAAGATCCCACATGCCGCAGAGCGGCTGGGCCTGTGAGCCATGGCCGCTGAGCCTGTGTGTCTGGCAAAAAAAGAAAAGAAACAATCATATTGGCATCAAGTAGCATTTTTGTAACTGGCAAGGATGTTAAAAAATGAACATATATGAATTTAAATACATGAATGCCATATATATATAATGTTATTACATTTAGACTGAATAAAAATTGGTTTGAATTACATATGAATAAGGAAAAATGATAGTACAATTTTGGCATAATAAAAGAATGCAAAAATGTTGGCATTCCAAAAGCAAAATACTTGCATATTCTGTTGGATATTCATATTTTGCAAACATATGTCATAGACAGAGTCTTTCTAATTTTGTAAGAGTTCATTAGTTCAGTAGCAAAGTCTCAATGAAAAATTTTCTAAAAATGTCTTTTTTAGTATATACCCCTTAGGGATTGCCCATTAAAACAATGGCTTAGTTGATAACAGCAATTTTGTCAGTGATAACTATAATGTGACTAATAAGAAACTAAATTGATAGTAATAAATACATACATTTCTACTTTAAATTCAACATCTGTAATTTAGTTTCCATAAATCAGCATCAACTGTTATAATAAATCTATGTAGCTAAATTCTATTTTATTTGAAGCTTTCTTTGCCTTTAATTTATATGTTTTGTTTATAGTTATAGAAGGACTATCAGTGTAAAATTTTTAAATAAAAATTTAGGTGAGTGTATATTTATTTAAAATTGTAATACAGTATTATGGCAACATTAGAAGGCTGTGAAAAATACCATTTCACTCACTCAGTGATTAAAAATGGAATAACCTCGGTCTCTTTTGAGATGTTTGCTTGTTACTGGTAGTATTACCTTCTTTCATGGTTGGTGCAATGATCTTGAAAAGGAAACCAATGAATCCTATTTCCACTCTGCATTCAACAGCTTTTTCCTGGAGTCATGAAGTGCCTCATTTTCCATCTATAATTATTTTTCTTTTAAAAAAGTTTCATTTTTGATTATAATTAAATGATGAAAATAATTGTTATACTTTGTTTCTACTTTGCTGGGGCCCAATAAGTAGGTTCTATTGACAAATGACTTCTTTGTTAGTCATATATGAAAAAAAATTATTATTTAGTTTGAAATCTAAGCTTCTGCTTCTGTCCATAATGGAATAACTAGAATCTACCTACACTTTTTCTTCTGCAAGCCACTAGAAAAAATGACAAACTATATGACAAGTGTTTTTAGGCATTTTATAATAGGTAGTACATATACATGGTAAATGAGAGAAGGAAAAGAAGACCCCTGAGGTGACCCCAACTTTCTGTCTAGAGGCAATTTCATTAACTAAGTTGATACATAGAAAACACAGGTGGTCTCATTCAGTTGAGGGAACAGAGATTGGAGCTAAAGGACCTTGATACACCTAGAATTTAAGGGATGAGAGCACTGGAGACAATGGATTCCAGAAAAGATCTCAAAAATTATTCCTGGAGTCCACTTGAGTATTTGGCTGACTACTAAACCAGGTAGAATTCTATATTTTGGGAAAGAATAACCAAATACCTATAAGTGGAACAAGTTCTAGAGATCCCAGTAAGAAACGTTCACTAGAAAATGTTTGAATTCTGACCAATCATAGGGGAGAATCTAGGACATTTAGTAAGAACTCAAAAATCATATACCTTAATAGAAGCGATAAATCGGTCTTTGAATGAAACCATCATTAAATCTACCCTGTAGAAGCTTAAGACACAAATCTTAAAAGGATCAAGCTGGGCTTCCCTGGTGGCGCAGTGGTTGAGAGCCTGGCTGCCGATGCAGGGGACATGGGTTCGTGCCCCGGTCCGGGAAGATCCCACATGCCGTGGAGCGGCTAGGCCCGTGAGCCATGGCTGCTGAGCCTGCGCATCCGGACCCTGGGCTCCGCAACGTGAGAGGCCGCAACAGTGAGAGGCCCGCGTACAGCAAAAAAAAGAAAAAAGAAATAAAGGATCAAGCTAATCCATACATGCATAATATATACTGCCTGCCAGAACAAAGCCCACTATTCTTTAAAGGACAACAGTGGAATCCATCACACAACACTGTAAAATATATAACATCCAGCATGCAATAAGTGGCCAACACGGCAGGGTAGAAAGAGCTCACCTTCTCCCACAGGCACATCAAAATTATAACTATTTACAGAGTAACTACTGATGAGAATAACCTGAAAACTAGCAGAAGAGATCTTCAACTAAATATATAAAGAAGGAACACGATTAGAAGGGGTGGAGGGGCAGAGACACAGTATAGTCAAGACTCATACCCCCAGGTAAGTGATCTGCAAATGGGAGGATAATCACAGAGCTTCTCCCCTTATACCCCAAAGCCCACTGATATTATTCAAACTAGCTAATCCTAAACTGTTCATCCTGCCTCTTTTACCTTTCCCTCAGAAACCCCAATAAAGACTCTAGCCTAAAACTATTACTTGCTCCTGCTTCTGCTTCCTGGCCAAAACCTGGTGTTCTTCCTATGGCCCTGTGTGGGGACACATGCGTCTTGTTTGTAGGAGAAATGTGAATAACATTAAACTTGTCTTTCAATGACACTGACCTCTCTAAGTCACATTTATAAATTAAGACTTGGGCCCAGAACAAAGTAAAATATATAAATAATCTAATGGGAACGTTAGATTCTGCTGAGTGGGGACCCCAAAATATATCCATATCCTAAAGTCCCGAACCTGCAAATATTACCTTATCTGCCAAGAAAGCATGATTAATTTAAGAATCTTGAGAGGAGAAGCTTACCCTGGATGATGATGATGATGATGATGATGATGATGATTATAAATAAAATCACACATATCCTTTAAGAGAGAGACAGAGTGAATTCCAACACACAGAGGAGAAGGAAATGTGAAAAAGATGGAGCAGAGAGAGATTCAGCCACAAGCCAAAAAATGGCCATAAGAAGCTGGAAGAGGCAAAGAATGAATTCTCCCCTAAAGCCCTCATATGGAACATAGCCCTGCCTAAATCTTGATTTCAGACTTTTGGCTCACAAAACTATGAGATAACAAATTTCTATGGTTTTAAGCCACACAATTTGTGGCAATTTGTTATAGCAACCCTAATACCGTTTACGGTACTGAGAAGAATTTCAAAGAGCATGGTAGAAAAAGCCTAGCTTGCCTTAAAGTGACTGTAGAAACATGGACATTGAAAGTGATTCTAAGGATAGCTCAAAAGGAAATGCAAAACACATTGGAAAACAGAGGAAAGGTGATCCTTGTTTTATAGTAGCAGAGAACATGGCTGAATTATGTTCTACTAGCTGGAAAGCAGAACTTTAAGTAATGAATTTGGATATTTAACTGAGGAGATTGAGGTCCAAAAAAAGTGTTGAAGGTTTGTGTTTGTTTTGTTTTTTTATTTTTCTTGCTCATGTGAAGTGTGAGAGAACAAGATAAATTGAGAAATAAACTGTTAAGCAAAAAAGGAGTCAGAACTTGATGATTTGGGAAATTCTCAGCCTATCCAGATTGCAAAAGATGCTAAAATTAGGACATTCAATATTAGGAAAGTATGCACTGGAGAGAAGCCCAAGCATGTAACTGAACAACTTTTGATAATAATGTTAGGCATGTGACCCATGGATCAATCCTCCTGTCTCGGCAGAAAGTAGCAATAGAGATGCAATTATCCAGGAAAGGTATGTGGAGGAACCTCTTGTGTAATGGTTTGAATCACAGTAACATGCAGGCTACCTACAGGTTTTTGATAATTGTATACTAACAAAAACACTGGACTGAAAGCAACAGAGGCAGAGCGACATTAAATAATGTTGTCAGACTCCCTAAATTCGTCAGAGAGGAAATAGGCTGATAAAACTACTCAGATGCAAATATGTGCTACCCTTTAAAAAAAAATAAAGAAAAAAACTATTCTGAGAACAGAGGCTTGGGCCGAGAAGGCAAAGCTGTAGAGACCAAGACCTATGTATGACATTACAGGCACAGAGGGCAGAGCTGTGAGCCTCAAAGAACTATTATCAGGTCTTGAAATCTAATAGAATTTGCCTTGCTGGATTTTGAACTTGCTTGGGAACAGAAACTCCTTTATTTTTTCCACTTTTCTCCCTTTTGGAATGAAAATTATCTCATTATATTATATATATTATATTATATTATCTCATCCCGATCAAACCATAGTACTAGGGAAGCAGTTAACTTGTTTGCTAGTTTCACAG
Organism: Orcinus orca; assembly: GCF_937001465.1. NCBI lineage: Eukaryota > Metazoa > Chordata > Mammalia > Artiodactyla > Delphinidae > Orcinus > Orcinus orca. The sequence goes on from NC_064565.1 coordinate 79,556,353, forward strand.
GTGCACAGGTATAGAAAAATTTTGAATCAGGATCATTCTAAGACTTTCACACACACCTAATTTAAATGATGAGATTTGAGATTTTTGAGCCAATGATATTTAGATGAGGTTTTAGACTTGAGCAAATGGTGCAATGGATAGAGACTTGGAGGTATGTTGGTGTAAAGTGAATATATTTTGAAGTAGACCACACATGAATTTTTGGAGGCCAGAAATCAGACTGCAGTAGACTAAGAAATGCCCTCTCCTGCAAAGATATATTCACTTCCTCTTTCCAGAATTTGTGAGTTTCATCTAATATGGCCAAACAGTGATAGTTTCCTCATATGGGAAAATATGCAATTAAGTTCAAGGAGAAATTTATCCAGGATTATCTGGGTAGGCCCTTAATTCAGTCACGTTTATGCATCCTTATAAGAAGTTTGTTTCACACACATGAGGACCAAGGCAAAGATTGGAATGAAGCATGTATAAGCCAAGAAATTCCAGGCGGTTACCAGAAGCTGAAAGAGGCAAGGAACAGAACACAGAACCTCTGGTGGAAGTGCAGTTCTGCTGACACAATGATTTTAGACTTCTGGCCTTCAGAATTGTGAAAGAATACATTTCTGTGATTTTAATCCAACCAATTTGTGATAATTTGTTATAGCACCCACAGTAAACTAATGCATACAACTTCTGGAGATGAAAAATAAAGTATATGGAATAAAAATTTTACTAGAAGAGATTAAAAACTATTGGACAGAATAGAATTTAACATTTGTAAACTTGAAAACATAGAAATAGAATCTATTCAATCTAAAGCACAAAGAGGAAAAAAAAATCTGAAAAAAATGAACACATCCAGGGACCTGTGAGACATCTAGAAGTACAACATACTTATAACTGGAGTCTCAGAAAATAAGGAGAGATGATATTTGAAGAAACAAAGTTTTAAAAATTTGATAAATTTCGTGAATCCAGAGATCCAGATAGTTCAACAAACAGAAAGCAGATAAAATAAAAATAAAGTAATACCTATGAACCTCATCAAATTCCTGAAAAGTGGTAAAGAATAAATTTTAAAATCAGACAGATGGGAAAAATATTATATTTGAGGGAACAATAAGAGTGACTACAGGCTTTTCATCTAATATGATAAAAATCAAGACGATTGGTATCTTTAAAGTGCTAAAAGAAAACAATAGTCAACCTATAACCAGCCAGAAATTCCTTCAAAAGTGAGGGTAAGATAAAGCCAATTTTAGAAAAACTTAAGCCTAGAGATTTGTCCCCAGCAAGCTTGCACTACAAGAAATTGTAAAAGAAAATTTTCAGATACAACAAAATGATACCACGTTAAACTTGGATCTTCACAAGGAAAGCCAAACACTGGAAATGGTAAATTATAGGTAATTGCAAAAGTTATTTTTCTCATTTTGTGAAAAAAAAATCTTGAAAAGGTAATTGACAAATTAAAGCAAAATTTATTACAATGAATTGAGGGGTTAAAACACATGCAGAAGGCAACAACAGCACAAAAACTTTACAATCCAATTCGTGGAAATGTTTGAAGAAACAGAGAACGCATAGAGATCATTTTGACCCGTTTTACAACTTTTGTTTTGGAACACATTTCTGTGAATCAATTTACTTACATTTGCAGAGTGTAAGTGCTTAAACTGCAAACAAATATAACACCTGGAATTTTATTAAATACTGCTATTATTCTGTTTGTGTACATGCTGCAGAGGAAAAAAGTTGCATTTGTTCCTTAATATAATTAGGGAGTCTTTCACGTAAGTTTACAAATGATGATGATAATGGTTAGCAAATGGAATACACAATCCCATCATCTGAGGGTTTTTTTTTTCCCCTGTATATTCCTAGTATCCAGTGTTTATTACTTAAAATAAATTTCATCTGTTACAAAAAAATTGAACCCTAGCTGGAGAAAAATTAACTATAAGATTTAGCTGAAGCATTTTGCCATTGTTTTATTTTTAAAATCCTATTTACATAATCTAACATGTTTATTCAAAATACATTTATTTGTGATAACCAATATTTTTGCACTAACTGGCATACCTACCTAATTAAAACATGTAGAAACTTCTTCAGTTTTCTCTGTCAGAAAAATAAACAAATTGGATGGGAAACCAGTGAGATGCATTTCACAATGATGTTAAGTTTGTTAACTAAATACATAAGCAAGCAGAACTGCCAATGTTTTATTATATGTTTTTTCCCATAAATGTAATGGAGAATACTAATTACTCCATATCTGCAAAAATATACTGAAACTTTCTATAGACTACTTTAAATATGGCATAAACATTAGAACTTTTCAGCAATGGCTGAAGATATTCTTTTCTCTCCCTTTTCCTGTGTTTCCCAGAATTGAGAAATTTAGATGTTATTTTAGTGGGTGAAACCTACAAAGGAGTTCAATGCTGAGGTACACACTTTGTTCTCTAACTAAGGAGACAGGAGTGGTAAGTGTGCTGGACTGTTCTCTTTCCTTCCATGCCTTCTGATAGTGCTGGCAAGTAGCTGGTGAGACTCTATTCTGACTTAATGACAGGTGTTCCTGGAAAGGCTTTCTTCGAGTGAGAATGCTAAATATGAGTTAATGAACAGATCAGTTTGAAGTTGTTAAAAACGGACCTCCATGTGCTTTTATTCTATGTCATTTGGGTGTAGACAAACTAGGCAAAAATTCTTCCATGTTGTTAGATGTATACACTTGGCTTCTACACTGGGGCCTAGAAACAAATTCTCCCCATTAATAACTAATTGCTTTCTCTTGTGTAGTTATTTGCTTTATAGGTTCGAGTAATGAATGGGTACTCTACTATTCCTGGATTCATAATACTAATAATTATTCTAGTCTCATTCCCAATTTCAGGAAGTTTGAATAACTAAAGGAATATGCAAATAGACTTTGGTGGGAAACCCCCCCAAGAAAAAAAATAAGTTTTCTTCTCTGTAAGACTTCTGTGGAGTTTAAACCTTTAACAGCATGACTACAGCTAGTGAAAATGTAGCACTGAATTTGTTATGAAGACCAGGACAAGCCTGTTTGGAACTTGAATTTACAAATCACAATGTCCTAAATAAATCAATCTAAATTCACTACAAAATAGAAAGAAAAAGATTATGTGCTATTTGGGCTTTTGGATAGGTACTACCAGGGAGCAGGTAATTGATCTCCATACCTGTTCCTCTTGTCATTCTCTTGACCTCTTCACTTAACTTCAACAAACTCTTAATCTGTTTCCATAATAATTTTTATGTATGTCCCTGAAGCCCTTTCCACTTTTATATGCACACAAATTTCAAGCAATAACAAACAACTTGCTCTGCAATGCAGCTTTTTTATTAATCACTATCATCAATCACTCAAAATACCCCCAAATAACTGTAAAATCCTAGGGAATAAAAAGTACATTTCTCACGCACACCCATCTTTAAGGCAGATTCTCTAACCTCTACTTTTAACAAGCCAGTTACCTCTAAATACATCGTACCTAGAAAGTTTGGAATTGTTGATATATGGAGCAGTAACCTTTGAGGACTTCTGTGACTTTGCCACAATATCTTAGGAATAGTACCTGCCTGTGTTCTTAGGTTGAACTGGAGATATTATATCTATTTGAATTTGAATCACAATTGTGAATGATCAAAGCAAGATCATGGATTATTCTGCAGAGAAGTAACACAGTTCATCGCTGAACAAACAAACAAAATAATGGTCTGCATCTGCAATGGTTTATTACCTTGTGGCGAGATAAAATAAGTTTTCTATATCTTCACAGTTCCAAGGATAAATAATAAAATTGACAGAGTATACACTTAGAATATTCTGACTGTAGCAATCCAATTTATCCAGAAGCAGAATAAAAGCACAATAAAAAGGTAAAAGGCTTTATAATTTTATGTGTGAGGAAAATAAAATGTCTTGGGTTTTCTGAAGGAAATCTCTGAAACTCATGGGAATGTAGGATTAATCAAAAGATTGATTGATCTTGAAATCAAACAAAAACTGTGGTAAAAAAGAAATATGAAAAAGGGTAAAGATACCCAGATTCAGCCACCAGTAATTGTTTATGTAGAGCTAGAGAAGGAAAGTCTTCAACTTTTTAAGTACAATGTAGTTTCAACACCTCAGGTAATCCTAGTTGAAAAGACTAGGGTAAAGGAATTGCAATCCCAAATCAGCACTGATCAAAATTTAGTGTGGGGCTTCCCTGGTGGCGCAGTGGTTGAGAGTCCTCCTGCCGATGCAGGGGACACGGGTTCATGCCCCGGTCCGGGAAGATCCCGCATGCCGCGGAGCATGGGCCCGTGAGCTGGGCCCGTGAACCATGGCCGCTGAGCCTGCATGTCCGGAGCCCGTGCTCTGCAACGGGAGAGGCCACCACAGTGAGAGGCCCGCGTACGGCAAAAAAAAAAAAAAAAAAAAAAAAAAAAAATAGTGTGCATTTGAATTACCTGGTATCTTGTTAAAGTGTTAATTTTGATTCAGAGCCTGATATTCTATATTTTCAATAAGCTCTCAGAAGATGGGGTGCTGCTGGTTCCCAGATAACCCTCTTAGTAGCAAAACACCAGAGGGTATACAGGAAAATAATCAAAGAATAGAATGTAAACAAATACTACTCAAGGTCTCTAGATGTCAAAAGGGAGAAATATGGTTTTAAGAATGACTATCCAAGTGAGGATGTATTAAACTTTAGGTGAACCCTGAAGCAGAGGCTTTGGATTCATTCAGCAAGATAAATACCAACTCTGTGAATTTTCTGTTTTAAATATAATGTATTAATAGAAATCTGAGGTACAGTAAGGTCCACAGATCAGAACACTATTGCCATTGAAAGTTTATTATTCACAGTTTCCAAAAAGAGAGGCCACACAGGGAAGCCCTAAGTTGAGTCAGGAGGCAGAGGGAAAGGGGAGAACTGTGGATAAAACCTTTATTGTGGTTTCTACAAGAAGAACAGCAGGCAGAGAGGTTTATGATTGGCTAATCTAAATAGTTTCAGCAGGCTGTGGGGTTCAGGGGCTGTCTCTAATTGTCTGGTAGTTGGCCTTGAGGAAAATAGGAAATATAAGATGTCAGAGAGGAAGACATGGTTAGTTCTGAATTTGGGAATGATGGGAAAGGCATTTTTTTGTAGGTGATTCCTAAAATATATTGAGGAATAAATAGGATTTTCCCAGGCTCACAGATGACAGATTTTGTCTGATGCAAAGAGATCAATCAGGCAAAAGCAAAACAGTTTGTTTGGGGGCATACTGGAGACCCTTGAAGTAATGAGGTGTGGTTAGAGAATTTGTGACCAGAGAGGAATTAATGGACACAGTTGAACATGATCTTACAGTCTCCTTCCAAAGTAGAACTTGTATCCTCAGAAAAACAAGTAGGAAGAAATACACGTCATACTCCTTCTTTCTAACTTTACAATCTCTCTTTCCAATCCAACTTGACTGGTTATTTTTCCAAATTATAATATGATCCAGTGGAGAATTGCTTGTTTGGGCCAACCAGTAACAGTAGAGTTTAATCTACTGGACTGTTGTTCTACATTGATGTAATTTTGCCATGTGTCCGTCAAATGTTTGTCTAATAAAGTGATTGAACCATTCTTTTGTGAACTAGGAAGAATGAGTGCAATTATCTTACAGTCAATTCTGCCCTCTAGATTTACACTGACATGGTTACATGTGGAAAACATTGTACGTGAACCCAGATAATTGAGCAGAGAAATGCTCCAAAGTTACTGCATGACTGAAAAGGAGCAAGGAAACATATATATAACAAAATCTCCATCAAGGAGAAAAAAGTAAGGAAATAATATTTAAATTATTGTGGACTTGTTCACTACTAATCACTTTACTGACACTATTTTGTTCTCCTAAAAATCTGTAAGTAGGCTTCATTTCTGAGTCTAAAATAAGGACACTTCATAAGGATCACCTGAATGCTTGCAGACATGCACATTATATCAGAGAACTCATCCCAAGAAATTCTGATCCTGTAGGCCTGTTGTGGGACACAGAGAAGAAACTGAATTTTAACACATATCACAGATTATAATAATACAGGTGATCTTGGCCCATATTTTGAGAGGCACTGGATTAATTCACTTATCAGTATAATATAGTAAGTAGTAGACTTTCATCTGAGTCCAATATTCATTCTTTTTCTCCTCATCATTGTTCCAGACAAGAAATTTTTCTCAGCATATTCCAAGGATAGCTTTACTATTTTTTTTTTTTACAATTCAGAAATGATTTATGAAACATGTTTCCTTATACAAAGGGAGACATGACAGAAGCTGGGATGGGGTCAATTGTTCTTTGTACCAAACAAGAACATTTATGAAGGCTACTCTCCAGATTTGAAACATCTAATTACCCTTACTTTAATGGCTTTCCTCCTTCTTATAGATCTTGAGAATTAAGTTATCTATTTTTCTAAAGATATAGGAAAGCATGAGATATAGGAAAGCAGTCTTACTCCATGTCAAAGATGTTATAAGCAATTTGATATAGAATATTTTACTGATAGATTTGAAAGTCAGATTTATGAAAATATTTGGTTGTTTCTACTGCTATTTCTTAATCATTTCACATAAGATTTAAGTTTTTCTTAAAAATTAAAATGGAATTTACAGATACTTGTAAAGTTTAACTTCACTAAAACTCTATAGTGAGTAAAATTTCAATTTAGTAAGACATCATTAATAATGATATATTTGTCAAATGAATAAAGTCATAAAAGCTAGTAACTTATTATTTTTTGCTCTGTTAATAGTATGATTTTTGACCTAGGCCAAATTTATTTAATTTCACTAAATTTTTCTTTCTTTATCTATAAATTCCTTTAAATATAAATTTACTATTTCCTTGAGGTAGAGAAATAATAATAAAAATGCTTCTTTGGAGAGGATATTGAACAACAATAATTTTCTGTTGATTTCTCCTGCTTCTTGCTGTATGACGGAGGGAAGATTTAAAATGATCTAGCTGTGAGGAAGAACTTGGGTAAGCACTGTGAGCAAGAATATGTTTCATTAATTTCATAGTGGTAGATTGAATGTTAAGCTTTTTGGCTCCTATGTGTGAAACCCATAAGAATCAAGAAAGCATTACTTTCTCATGGTAAAATATCTTTAATTGATCAAATCAAATCAAATATATATGCCAGAGAAGACTTGACAAGTAAAATATCCCTTTTTTTTTTTTGGTTTTGGTTTTTGTCTAACTATCATGAAGTTGGATTGTTAAATTGATATTCTTATTAGTGGATATTTTAAAATTTATCACAGACAAATTTTCTTTTTTTAATCTTCAAATAATATACATTCTAGTTTCATAATTTGGATAAATTTAAATTATTTCATCCATAAGGATAGATTTGAAAATCATTTAAATACATAAAATTACTTCTTTGGAGGTTTTCTCCCTGTTTTGCTTTATTGTAAAACTATAATAAACTATTTTAGTCCCCTGCGAAGTCCCATTAAGTAGATAACTAAAATTTTGGAGGGTATCTTATGTCATATCCAATCCTTTTCTTTTGGTGGAAGTAAAACACCCATGTTTTATGACTTAAAATAGAAAGAATATATTAAAACGCCTTTGCTTTTACTAAAAATAATAGGTCATTATGGTTTAGAAAGATGCAAATAATTATGTTACTTGAAATAATTAACAAATAGACTATATTATAGGTTCAGAGTTGTTAAAAAATAAAAAAAATAAACAACACTGGAATATTTACAAAGTTAGTTGAGCTAAATTTTTGATCCTTGTCTTTGACCATTGGATTCTGCTTATAGGAACTTATCATATGGAATAATCCAAAGACTAGGAAAATCCATCATTCCTTTAAGTCAACCAGATTCAATAATATAGAAACAAATAGTTAGAAATATAGAAATGCATCTGGAATAGTTATTAGTAACTTTCATTGTAATGCATGTGTCTATATGGAAAAATATTTAAGCAATAGTATTTTTTTTAGAAAGCAAGATACATACGTATGTGTAACTAATGATTATAAGTATAAAGAAAATATGCATATACATGAGGAAAAATGAGAAAAAAAATTAAGCAAAAAAGAAAGAAAGTGGTCTTTTAGGGAAGGAGGATTCAAGGTGATTTCTCAATATGTTTTCATACTTTTATTATATGATTTTTATTGTTTTCATATTTTAGAGTGAGATATTCCAATTGTTTTTCAATTAAAAAACACTTGCATTTTTAAAATAGTTAAGTAGACAATACATTAAAAAATATACATGGTGAGAATATATTCATTCTTTTATTCTCATATTTATTCTTTTCCCCCAGTAAAAAATAAACTGCATTTTCTTTCCTTGTAAGGTTAGTCACTGAAAATATGAATGGCCAGTCAATACACCCTTCCCCTACAGAAGAACACAAGATTGACTCATTCACCTCAATAGAAACTGCAAACATAGATAAATAAATAAAAAGATACATCTTGAGCTCCATTACCAGATATGACTGAAGTATGGGAGAAATTGAAGATCTTTTTGACTGAGTTTTGAGCAAAGTACAGTCACAATGTAGGAGAATGCAACAGAAAAGAGAAATCAGCTGCAGAGAACACCCAGTCATTCACACTCCCCATTATTCAACCAACATAAATTCTCAGAACACTGACTGTTTAGTAAGATTGGGAGGTGAAATAAGGGACTAAATCAATATCTATTGAGTTTTTATTGAGTTCCTATTTGACCGAATAACACTCCTGGTTTTCCTAGCAGTCTTAACAATCCAATATGCAGGCTTTGTCAATTTATTTCTTCTTATAATCTTTTATTTAACAGATATTAAATGAACAGCAGCCATGTGAGAGTCACTGTCCTGGGTAACAGGTATATCATACTGCATAAGTTAGATCTGGTATTGGTTTGTCCACAAAGTATTTACATTTTAATTAGAGAAGAAAGGCAATGAATCAGTAAGTAAATAAATAAATACAATATGGATGTTGACTTGTATGATGCAGGAAAGAAGTAAGATGAAAAAAGAGAAACTGAAGTGGAGTGATCAGTCAAGACTCTGAGAAGACAGTATTGGAGAGAAGACTTGAAACATTCTCCTACAATTATAGATAAATCTTAATCGAGTTAAACCACCTGCACTTATGCAAGCATTTAAAACCACACATGTATTAGAAATACAAATAATGTGTATTTTATTTACAGATTACCTATAATAATGTCCAGGTCAGAAAGGAAGCTCACTTACCATGTTTACGGTAAAACTTCGGTTAGGAGCTAGACCAAAGAAAAGTAGAAATGCCTCTTTTTATCTATAGATACTCAATTCCTGAAGAAATGATGAACAAGTCAATAATGTGAACATAGATTGACATTTCAAATTCAGATACAACCAGCCAGAGTCTGGTATTGCATACCTTGTCAATTTTATCACTTCTTAGTTGATGGTTTCCTGGGCCCTAACCATGTTTATGCTAGTAGGCCTTGTAATAATACTAAAAGTCAACTAATCTGCTCTATTTCTTGAGTCAGGCCCTGAATCTCAGACTGCTGAGCCCCTTGTGACAAATATTGAGTGTCCTGGAGATTATACTTGACTCTAGGCAGAGGACTTGTACCTAAGTGTCACCAAAAGACTCCCCAACACTCCCTCCTCCCATACACACACACCAGAAACCTGTTGTATATGATTGGCTAATGGAAGAAGGAAGACAACCTCATGGTCTGTGAATTTTCAGCATGATAAACAAGGTGGCACTTCTTTTCCCCCCACTCAAATCCAAGTGAATGAGACTCTAAGTATCTGTAACAATCTGGACGACTTCACATTTCATTCTCTGGTTGGACAGTTTCTAGAAAGCAAATCTGTTGATCTGCTGTGTGCTTCCCTGAGCAAAGAAAAGAGAATTGAAGAGAGATGGTGAGAATAGAGATAAGGTGGTACATGAACAGTCTGAACTCCCACCGTTTAGAGTAACAAGGATAAGTTAGTTACCCAAGGATTAAAAGTGAACCAAATGGAAGATAACTACACTTGAGTACTCTTGCCACTCTTCACCTAGAGAAATACCTGCCAAAAGGGGCTTTTAGTAGCAAGAGGCTACGGGGATAATACTGAAAGGGTACTACTAAGTGAAAGAGGTAGGACTTGTACGTATTTCTCATATTAAGACATAGTACAATGATAGCCCTTTGAAGACTCTGTAGGAGACACACCCATGAGACAGCTGACATTTTGATGGTACAGTGAAACAGGCCTGGGTGGCTAGTGGATGGCCAGATCAGCAGCAACAATTGATAAACTGTTGATTAATAGTACCAATTAAACTAGAAACATCTGTTCTCATTCCACTCCCACCCCACACTAACCAGAGACTCTGAATTGGCAGTCCTCCTTCCCATCTTTTGACAGCAGGGCAGACAAAAACCCTACCACACCCCATTTCATTTCATTTCAGGGTTTTTAAGTCCCAAGGCACTGTATAGATGGACAAGAGGAGGAGTGGAGATTGAATATGAGAGTGATTCTTTAAGTAAGACCACTTTTTTGTGTCAAATGATTCAAGCGTATATATTATAGCTTTCTTATTTTTAGGAAACATTCTGAATATTTCATGAAATGCTCCTCAACTGGTGTCTAATTTTCCATATAAATCATTAAAAAAGTCTAAACAGTTCTAATTTCAGTCTCTTGATATCCATAACAAAATGCATTGGGAAGTCCTGAATGCCAGAATTATTATAATGCTGTACTATATAATGAAAATAATTTTATTTTATTCTAAAGCAGAGTAGTAAAAAAGGGAATTCAAATAATGCAGGTGAGAAACCTTTACTGTTTTTATTTTTCCTCCCTGGAATCTTCTTTTTTATAAGGTTATTTTTTTAAATTAAAGTTTTGGAGGATTAGCTTTGGGAATCACAGTCATTGGATGTGGAATTGAATGTCACATTCCAACTTTCTCTGGCTGAGATTTTCTCACTCCTTATACCTGTTTAGTTACGTTTCCAAAGTCTTCCCATGCTTCAGGATTTGACTCAAAAGCCACCTCCTGCGTAAATCTCCCTCTCTTCCATTGCTTTAGCAGAATTATTCAATTCTGATTCTGAACATCTGTAACTCTTTACATTTTCCTTGAAATTATTAAATTAATAATATCAATGATAATAAGATTTATCACTTTGTGAATGCCTACTGTGACCTTGGAAAATGTATTTGATTTCTCTAAGTCTTAATTTTCTCATTTGTAAAAGGGCACAATAATATTACATACCTCAAAAGTTGGTTGCACAAATTGTGATACTGTAGTTGAAGCACTAAGCATGGTGCCGAAAAATAAGAATAATAAGCACTAAATGCTTCTTGTTAGCTGTCATTATTATGCGATGGTATGTATTACTATTGAATGCCTGCCTTCACCTTCACTAAATAACTTGAGATTGCAATATATTTTGTGTTCTTGTGAACTCATTTTAGATATGCTTTTTCCTTGTATCCTTTCTTGAACTCACTGGTAGGTCAGCTAGAAATATCTAATAACTTTCTCAGCTCTCTCAAACTCTTCTGATTTGATGTTTCTGGTTTTTAGGAAACAGGATAAATTTTAAAAAGCTAAAATAACTATAATTAGGTGCTGAGTGGGGGACTAAGGTGTTCTCCTACTAATAAAGTATGTAAGAATAAGAGTAAATTTAGCATTCAGTATACTAGGAATGAAGTCCCCCTACCCTGTATTATGAAAAGAATGTGTTTTATTAACCTTGAAGGCTACTTGAAAGTATTATAAGAAATAATATCTCTGAAGTTTATAATTCCCTACCTAGAACGCGTTATTTATTCAAACCACATCATTATTTCTAGCTGCATTAACTGATAAAAAAGGTAGCCTCTGGGGCTTCCCTGGTAGCGCAGTGGTTGAGAGTCCGCCTGCCGATGCAGGGGACATGGGTTCGTGCCCCGGTCCGGGAGGATGCCACGTGCCGCGGAGCGGCTGGGCCCGTGGGCCATGGCCGCTGGGCCTGCGCGTCCGGAGCCTGTGCTCCGCAACGGGAGAGGCCACAACAGTGAGAGGCCCGCGTACCGCAAAAAAAAAAAGAAAAATCAAAGCTTTCAAAACTAACAATGTTTGTTATCGTTCCTAATACAGTGGCAGTAAAATGATATTGCCATTCAACAGATAATTGCCATCTGAGACCATCTGCAGGTGTGAATCTATTAATGTAAAACTTAGGCATAATAAGTTATTGTTATTCCAAAGGGAAGTTAGAGGTTAAATTATTCTCTAACCATCATTTATTATCTTTGATAATAAACCTGTTAGTCATTAAGCTAAGTCATATTAGCTTAATAATAAACTAACTTGTAACTTACAAAGATATTATTATTTATGAGAATAATACATACTTACAACATTTATGTATTTTATTTTCCTGATAAATAAACCCAAGTTGAGGAATATACAAATTAGGATATAAACATCAAAATATAAAACATAAAAATGAATAAAAATTTTAGTAATATATTCTAATAGATTGATTTAACTGCTCATAACTACATTTTTTCCCCTATCACATGATTAGGAACAAAAAAGATAAATTATTTATGTGTACCTATTATGTCAGTTATCGCTAATGTGTAAAATTCTGATAGCATTCTAGGGAACATAAATTTTCTTAAAGGAGGAAACTCACAGGAGGGTTGAAATCTGTATCTTACGAAAGCTTTGTCTGCCCCAAAAGACATACGAGTGAGTGGAAACTTGTTCTGATTTGCTAAACCTATGGCTATGATCTTCTTATAGTTTCCAAATTCAGTTTCTTGCTGCAAAACTGCACATGGCTTCCTCCATAAAGTTTTTTTTTAATACCTGACTTTCCTACCATTTTTGAAGCTGAATAATAATAGGTGATAGGCATTTTTTTTTTTTATAGATGAGGAAATTGAGGCTTAGAGAGGTAAGCAACTTGAATGGGCCACACAGCCCACAACTGACTAAGGCAGGATTTTAAACTTTTTATTTACAATATTCTCAATGTTGTAAAATAACTAAAACAACATCATAGTAAAAACTGCAAATATTCTATGAGAATTTAGGATAAAGATATTTACTTTTTTTTTTTTTTTTGCGGTACACGGGCCTCTCACTGCTGTGGCCTACTCCCGTTGCGGAGCACAGGCTCCGGATGCGCAGGCCCAGCGGCCATGGCCCACGGGCCCAGCCGCCCTGTGGCACATGGGATCCTCCCGGACCAGGGCACGAACCCGCATCCCCTGCATCGGCAGGCGGACTCTCAACCACTGTGCCACCAGGGAAGCCCAAGATACTTACTTTTTAAAGTTAATTTTTCTAGAACTCAGATCATGCTGTGAAGGGGTAAAGAGTCATTGAAACAACGAAATTCTAAAGCTGGACATCCATCCTACAAATGTTAATTTTTGTCATAATCTTGGCTACAAGGGCACAGATTGGTGCAGACAAGGCCCATTGGCATTTTTATTCTTGAACCTATATTTTGTTCAAGATACAAATATTTTAAATTCTTCAGTGAATACTTCATAAGATTAGTAATATTATATTAAATGAGGATACTGTATGCAGTTGAGAAATACAAGAGCATTATACAAAGCCTGACTTTGTATGTATAATGAAGATAAAAGATCAGAGAAACTTTTGTGATAGAGAAAGTCTAGACTTGAGGAGTGTGAGCAGCATAGCTGGAGATCAGGACACCTACAGTGCAAGCACGCTATAGGTGTGAACAGGAAAAAGCTGCCTCATGAGAAGATACTGTGGAAATAGACACTAGACTGGGTCTTATTTCTCTGGGCAAAGCTAAAAATAATGGGTAGGGTCTTGATCCACTTTACCTATATGTCCACCACTTCCTCACAAAAGACCCCAGAAACAAAACTAAGAAGTCATAAACTGGTTTTAACTTCAAGGACCTTGGAAGAAGAAAACACCCTCTTTGGATAATTATACTTGAAGCCCAGTCTTCATAAACGTAATCTTAAGTGAAGCTTCAAAAAATATGAATTAATAATGAAAATAATTCTTAAATTTACAAGGGAAAACAAATTGCAGAATCAAAACTATGAAAACTGAAATATTGAAATATATAGATATAGAATATGATTTTTAAAATTTAAAAAATGCATAATGAAGGAACAAGCATACAGAGATGAGGTGCTGAGATCCTCTTTGAAGAAAGGATTCACTGCCCAGCAGTGGGGAATGACGTCAGCAGACAGCCTAGAGCTGGGGTCTGGTCAGCTGCAGAGAGGCCCTTCCCCTGAAGTTGCATTCTTCCACAGTTGCCTGCAGCTGCAGACTAAGCAAGGTCGGAGTGTAAAGCCTCAGCATTGCAGCTCCATGTGGATTACTCTGTCAGGCAGCACTTGCTCCAAAGTTCCAGGAAGGTTGGCTGAATCTTTGACAAACATACAGCAGTTTCATTTCTTCCTCTGCCCATTTCTGCTTCCTTCCCCTTTCTTTCACAGATGATGATACTTACTTAACATCTAAAATACTTAAAGTCTATCTCAGTAGTATTCACTTCTTGAAGACCCAACCTGGAACAGGAATCAAACAATTTTTTTAATGAAAAAGAAACTATATATGTATATATTTGAAATTACAAATTTAAAAAATGGGTCAAGCTGCAGATTAGACAGATCAAATAGGAAACACTAAATAAGATTTTGGAAACAAATTCAAACTATTCTCTAATCACAAATTGTAAATGGACTAAACTCTCCAACTAAAAGACAAAAATTACCAGACTGAATTAAAAAGAAATTATTGGTAAATTCTGGGCCATATCGGTTAATAAGAATCATATTTAAGAATGATAAGGATACAGAAAGAGGAAAAGTAAAGGGAAGAGAATTTTGAGGTATTGGCTGTACCTACCAAACAAGAAAACAACAAAAACTTGTTACTACAACTACTACACTGAAGCAGCTCAACTGCTACACTTGCATCTTTTTTGAAGAAGGTATTATCCTGCCTCCCTCATGCATTTCCATAAAATCATTAGTGACCAAATTATTAACAAAAATGATTCTTATTTGAGAACATGAGCAGCCAATTACATTACATTCTAAATAGTACTTTTAGACACATCTCTTAAAAAAAAAGCAAGAGATCTAAATTCTCTTGGTGGGAGTAGATGAGCTCTCTCTGAGTATTCCTAACATCGTTCTCAGCACTGGACCAACTACCATTGTGGTATCTCTTTGCTTTCCTCTATGCTTCATGTGTACTGCATATTTAATGAAATGTTAGAAATAATGTACATGCGTCTAGATGATTCAAGTAATAAAGAACAGTGAAAAAAAGTAAAAACCACTCTCAATTATTGTTAAAATAGGAAGGCAAAACTTAACGCTGAAAATTGAAAATGCTCAATCCTCCCAGATTTTATAAACATTACAGTTGTTCACCAATAATAGCAACAACAAAACATAATATTTTAAGAGAATTTATTATTATCTTTTTTTCCAAGTCAATTATATACGTGATAATTTATGCTTGGCAGCAGGGGTAGGCTATGAGAAATATCAGTAAGTAGATTTTATTAGAAGTGGGTAGTGGTTTTCAGTTCAGAGTATTGAGCCTACTGAACAGAAAAAAAGTTGGTTATTTTTATTTATTTTTTTGAGTTTTTGAAAACTTTCATAAACATGGTCTGATGTAGAAACCAGGAATATTCTGTTTGATTAAACTCCTTGGCTTCTAATTTTCAATATAATCCTGCTCTTTGTTTCTCTAAAAAAGTCATTTGATATATTGGTGTACAGTTTCTAATGTCAGAGGTACATTGTGCCTTGCCAAAAGCAAGCTCAGTAGAGCAGTAAAATGTAATTAAGGTTGAACCCTAAATGTATAAAACTGCTAAAAGAAAATATTATTTTGGTTATGATGACCTTTTCCTTTTATTGGTAAAGTTTAAATTGAAGGGAAGAAAAAGAAAAATAATAACCAAAGCCAATATTATACTCAGACCAAATATAAACATTTTTCAATTCTCTGTGCAATATATAACATAATTATTAGGTGAGAATTGCTGTAGAGAAACATCCTCCTCATCAATAAATATTAATCTTTGTTTAACAACAACAGCAAAAAGCATAAAAATTCAATATTTTAAGTAGAAAGTAAGTATGAATATACAGAGAAATGTATTTTTACAGTGCAGAATACTGGGGTATTTTGTGTCTGATGCTTTATGGATCAAACTACATAGTAATTGTTTCAGAAGTATCTTAGATGATTAATTTATTCACTCATTTAACAAATATTTAACAAATATTTTTCAATCACTTACATGGTGTCATGAATTTTCTATACTGGGCACTGAGACTATGGTGGTGAAGAAAACACACTGACTTCTTTCCCTTGTGAAATTTCCATTTAATGGAGATAGAACTTAATCGAGTTAATAAATTGTTTATATAATATTTCCAGTCCGTGATAAGCTGCTATTCATTCCCACTCCCCTTAACAGAAAAAAGTCCTCAAAATAGTTAAATATATTCCTTTCCTCCTCTTCATCAAATTCAATTTTTTTTTCAACCCGTGTCAGACAGGCTTTTACCCCTGCTTCCATTGAAATTGTTTAAATTTCACTCAGCACCTTTCATGAAACTATGTCTGCAAAACCTGCAAAGATTTTTCTAAGAGCTAGCTTTGTGTGTGTGATGGTTGCCTAAATTATAGGTTAGTTATGAGTTATCGGTTATAAGTTATATAGGTTATCTATTATACAAAATTAATTCCTGCTCTCCTCCAATTTTTTTTGTTGTTGTTATTTTTTCTTTAGCTACATATATAAATTGTCTATAGGGAAATATTAGTGTTGCATGGAGAGAGGGAATTACCAGCAGGAAAATGAGAAGTGGACAATGTCATAGTTGGGAGAAGCATGAAGGAGTGCGAACATCAGGATTGACTTCCAGGTGAACTATTGGGGAATGGATCTGAGAAAGCACTCAGTGGATATCAGGTGCTCTTAATTGAGGGTGGCTGCAAGGAGGTATAGGTGACTAATGCTTGAGTTATATATTATTTAAATGGGCTTATCTATGCTAAAGTCTAAAAACATTTTAACAATTCTTCTCTAGAAGTCTCTTGCATAAAGTACTCACTTGTGTAACCTCAACTCCTTTAGTGGAAACTAACACTTTCTTTTGCTCACATAGCACTTTTTTTATACCCTGATCATAGTGTCCACCAATTGACAATACATATTTTAATCTTCTGTTCGTGTTTCTAAATTCTACACCAATTTGCAAGATTCACAGAGCAAGACAATTTTCGCTTAGAGTTAAATTTCTTAGTAAAAATATCTTCATATGTCTATAAAGATAAACATAAGCTTAACCAAGGTCAAACGTTTCATTTTTGAATCCCAAGAGCTAATATACCACCTAGCACATAGTATTCACTAAATTCATGCTGAACAAAACAAAAGGCATCAACAGGTAATCACTAATGAAAATAAAATAATTAGATCATAGTCATTAATTTATAGTATCTTTAGTTAGAATCTCAGAAATCTTTGGCCCATAAGAATTTTAAACATTTGGTTACTGATACTAAGTTGTGCATTAGGCATCTAACAATGTTTTATCATCTCTTGTTACAGCAGATGATTTTATTTGAATCTTTTGTTTAGAAGTAGTTTACATCATCAGATGGTACATCTGATGTACATCAGGTACAGCAGGTACATCAATACAATGGAACATTATCTGTCTGTAATAAGGAATGAGGGAGATATTTATACGATAATATGGAATAATCTCAAGAATATGTTTGTATGTGTAGAAAGGAAATTACAGAACATATGTGTAATATTTTACCATTTTTAAGAACAGTAGTAGCACTATGAATGTATATGTTTATAGAAATATATGTGAGTGTTTATTTTACTTATGAAAAAACACTGGAGGGAAATAAACAAAAATGATTTTTAAAAGTGTTTAGTTATCAGAGGAGAGGGAACAGGGCAGAAGGGAAAGGATGGAAGCTTAACATCTCCAAATGCATTCTGATACATATTTTGCCTTTACAATCTTATAGTTAATATTCAAAATGTAAAATTAAAATTAAAAACCCAATCTCAAAACACTGAGAATAAAGTAAAATGAATGAATATCATTGTACATCAAATTACTGACATAATTGAGAGAATACTTTTTCAAATGACTTTAGATATTGTTTTAACTATATATCCTAATAAAATACATTCTAAATACAAACACTACTGCAAGACAACTTAATTCATTAATCTAACCATTAAAGTTATATTAGTGTTAATATTTTGAAATGTTTTAACTAGGAAAAATATAAATAACAATGCTAATACTGGTAGGGGCTAACTTTCAGTAAGAAATGAAAAGGTAAAAATATGAAATTAAAAGTTTTAAAAAATAGTTTACTGCTAAATTTGAATTATGAATATCACATATGACCTTTTTTTAGTTGTTTTCTTCTCAAAAATATAAATTAAATATTAATTATATATTATTAATTACTTAAATAGAATAATTGAACTCTCCTAAGTGGCAAGCAGTGTGTTAGGCCCTGGGAATATAAAAATGTCTCTAACTTGGTTCCCATTGTTAGAAAAAGTGTAATCTAAAAGTTCCCATTGGGTCTAGAGATAGAGATTTAGAAGCCTTTATCACAGAAGTCATAATTAAGCACGTTCCAGTTATGATTTTTTGTTTGTTTTGTTTTGCTTTGACATTCCAATGAATATCTGAATAAATGATTGTTTCAATAATTACTCAAAATATTAAAACTATTTTCCACATTTGCCTTGTAATGCCACTTTATACAATTATTCACTTTATAAGTTACCCTTTGATTATTTATTTATTTATTTATTTATTTATTTATTTTGCGGTATGCGGGCCTCTCACTGTTGTGGTCTCTCCCGTCGCGGAGCACAGGCTCCGGAAGCACAGGCTCAGCGGCCATGGCTCACGGGCCCAGCCGCTCCGCAGCATGTGGGATCTTCCCGGACCGGGGCACGAACCCGTGTCCCCTGCATCGGCAGACGGACTCTCAACCACTGCGCCACCAGGGAAGCCCGATAATTTATTTTTTTATTCAATAGTCAAAGGATACAATTGAATAAAAATAATAAAAAATGCATGACGCACTACTATTTTAATGATTATGATTTCATTCGCATCAGTTAAATATACAGATACAAGATGAGCTCATAGTTTTCTGGAACAGACTTCACAAACTTCTTATGAAACAGAATAAAAAGAAACGACATAAAAGCCTACCATGGTAATGAGTGATCAAACTCATCCTTGCAGTTTACAGAATGCAGTTCATTGTACTTATAGATACGGAAATCTGTCTGCCATTTAAGTAACTAGTCAAACTGACAATTATTTTCTTCAGAATCTGCATTGAGACCAAAATATACCCAGCATTGCATCAGCATTAAAATAGTTGCTGAAATTAGACCTCTGAGTGATAGTTTATAATGGACAGAGCTAGATTGCAGTGGAAGGTGAAAACCATAAAATTTATTGCGATCAGTTTGTAAATACTGAAGTGATCTCAGAGAAATTATAATGGATAAAAAGGAATCAAATATTATTTTCATGTGTATTTAAGTTTCTTTAAAAATTTTAAATGAAACTATTGAAAATATAGGCAAATCTATGTACATTAATTGCCAATGATAATTGACTGACAACAATTTTAAAATATTCTCTACCTCTCTTTCAAACTATTCTGTAATTTTTAAAAGCCATTAAATTTGTACCAAGAATTTTGTACTATGTAATATAATACTTTTAAAATACAATTGAAAGAAATTAAATTTAGAAACACAAAAGGAAAATAAAACCTATTGTTGACATAATGAGTGCAAATTCTCACAAAAGTATAAAATTTTCTGTTATCAATTTAGTAAGAGGGAAGAGAAAATTTCATCCACTGAGGGATTATATTTTAAAAGTTATACATTTTAAGTCACTGAAAGTGTTAGCAATATTTATGACCAACTACATAGTGAGTTTTCCTGCCATAAAGTACACTGCATTTGAATTATATATGTTCTCCAGGGTAGTATTTTTTTTTAATTCACCCTGTGAATTTTATACCCAATTCTGCAGTATACATACTCAAATCAAGCCTATTACTGCAAGATAATTAAGATTTTCATAAGTTGTTTAAGAGAATTGTATATGTTCATAAATCCTAGTTTACAAAATTTTACTTCCCATATTGACCTCTTTAGAGCAAAGATTGAAAAATTTTTCTGTTAAGGACCAGATAGCAAATATTTTAGGCTTTGTGGACCATGTGGTTTCTGTCACAGTATTTATACTGGAGAAGTACTACCTAAAACAAAATGTACACAGTTAAATACAACCAATAATTTCTACTAAGCAAAGAAATAAATCACATAAACTAATAAGAATGTTCTTTTTGTAAGTAATATGATATGTAATCAATTTTCTAAACTAATTCTGATGTCAGTATAATTTATATTGAAAATGTGTTCCATTCTAATCACAACATTTTAAATTTTTCCAACCCAGAATATATATATGCATATATATGTGTGTATATATGTGTATATATATATATACACATATTCCACAGCATTGTGCACTTTTACTAGATTCAAAAAACAGAATAGAGAGCTTAAAATCAGACAGAACCATATTTGTGTATACAGAACCTTTTGTGTGTGTATGTTGTGTTTGTTTGTGTGTATATATGCATGTTAAAAATTCTGTTGGGACCATATCATGATATTAGTGACATTTACTTTTTTTTTTTCGGATAGCCCATATACCTGCTTTAAATTTCCAATTTATTTGGCCAAATACATAGTATCTGGTGGACACATGGTGGCTCCACAGGGCAAGAGCAGCTGTAGCATATCTGAACACTACTTCATCTTGCCTCTTGATTCTCTGGCTGGAATCAGAGCTGTCAATGACATCTTCCTCAAAGACAGAGTTCTGCTAAGGTTGAGAAAAACAGCAGTCTCGCTATAATAGAAATCCTTATCCTTAATGTTTTTTCACCACCAAAAAAAGCTAATGCTGTCATTGATACACTTATTCCTAAGGAAGTATGTATAAACATTGGGGTCTCCTGGAAATTTTTTTTTTTTTGCGATACGCGGGCCTCTCACTGTTGTGGCCTCTCCCGTTGCGGAGCACAGGCTGCAGACGCGCAGGCTCAGCGGCCATGGCTCACGGGCCCAGCCGCTCCACGGCATGTGGGATCTTCCCGGACCGGGGCACGAACCCGTGTCCCCTGCATCGGCAGGCGGACTCTCAACCACTGCACCACCAGGGAAGCCCAGGAAATTCTTTTGATACCCTTCTCTCAGTAAACAATCTGTTTCTAGTTTTCTAGTGACCAGGAAAGCCTGTCACTTATACTAATTTAAAACAATTTTTATAACTGCAAAGAAAAAAATAAAATTTTGAAGGCAAAAATGCATAAAAACCAAGTGGTTTAAAGAGAGTCTGAGAAGGGAAAACCAAAAGGCAAGAGATGATAATATAATATTTACTGAACAAGTATTTATTGATACCTAAAGGGAAATGCATGAAGGAAATTAGAAGATGAACTACAGAAGTAGTCTATCACCCTCTATCTAATTCCACTATTTTATTTCTATTTCTCTTCAGTCAAGAGCTCCCATTTGTGGTCTCAAATTTGTTCTAATCTCTCAGCCAATTCTGACAAAAGTATGAAGTGTTTAGGGTCTTCTAGGACCTAATCCACTATGTCTTTGCATTAAGTAAACCCTTTGGGAAGAGAGCTTCCAGTAAGTAAGTCTCAGGTTATGCACAATTTATCGTCAAGAAGTCCATTGTTCTGATATTGAGTTTCTGTGACCAAAATCTTTATCTTTCCAAATTGTGAACCCATATGCTTATCTAAACTTTACTTTTGTATACATTCTAGATATATGATCAACTAACTTGTCTAATAATATACCTGATTCTTGAAAGTGTTAGTTCCATATGTAATGGCTAGTGTCTACCCTCTGAACCACAAAACAATACCTTGTTCTGCCTTTTGTGATCAGCTATCTCATATGCCCACCTGGACTTAACCTATTGGATTTCTTTAAGCAAGCCACTGCCTTATTACCTTAGACCCCAGTGCTGACTCTCTTTGAGCTACCCTAGGCACTCTGTCATGTTTCTAATACTGACCTATAATGGCTTCAATCCTGTAATGTAGGAGCAAATCCTGGCTTAGGAGTCAGGCCAACGTCTGCTTTAACCCTTGCTTCACTACTCCCATGACAAGTTTACCAACATATTCTTAGATTGAACAGAGAAAGGCAAAACCTGTAATGGTGTTCTGTGGTGAGTCAAATTTATATTTTTAATCTGTTACTTACGGAGTTAAGAATAATTTGATTAAAATAAATCCAATTTAAGCATATGAAAAAGGAACTACAGGAAGAAAATTGGTGGTGACCAAAGAATTAAAAAGAGAGCTGTAGAAATAAAGGAGAAAGAGGGTTATAGGTGCTTAGGTAAATATGCAAATGACTATATTTCACACTATAGTAAAAGGTCAGTGACACAACAGTATTTATGAGGATTGAGTCAAGAGCAATCATACCAAGAGGCAAATGGAAGAGAGATGCCTCAGATGAGATGGGCCTTCATGGGAATTTCACAGAAGATAATATTTTCATGATCTAGGTCCATAGTGTGTTTTGGGAAGGTAAAGATACAAATAGTCAAGTTTGTCTATAGCAAACAGATGAAAGGAATGCCTAGAATGTAGATTGGACCTTATGGAGGAGGACCATAAATACTAAACTGAAAATGTTCTTTTCAGTTTGCTAATTAATGAGGAACCAATGTTGCTTTTTATTCTGAAAGGTGATCTCATCAGACTATGTTTTAGGCCACTATAAGTGTAATGGTTTGGGATAGGAGAAATTGGTGAATAGGCAACCAGTTAGAAAGTACTGAAATAATTTAAGCAAGAACTAATGTCAAACTTGGGTGCTGTCACTGGAATTTTTAAGGTGCAAAGATAACCCAAGGTCTGACTGAAACTGACTGAGTAAAAAAGGAAAGAGAAAAAAAAGATCAAAGATGATTCTAAACTGGATAAATAGGGGAACTGTGCTATAAATAGGAAATTGTGATGGATGAGTTGTTTCTCTTAGGGAAATTGATGAGTTTTGGAAAGCCTAGATAGAGTATCATTGGCAATTCACTTAAGGAAATTGGGAAGTATGGCATAGCTGGGACTACAAAGTTCATGTATAGTATTCTGAAATTCTGATATTGCAAAAAACCAAAGATGGGAGGAAGGGTGTAGAGGAACCACCATTTATGAATGACTGATATTCTAATTAAATTTCACCACAAACCACCTCCCTCCCAAATTATTATTTGGGACTATAGAAGAAATATAAGAAGGAAAAGAAAAAAAATAATAAAAATCAAGCAAACAGGTCAAAAGGAATTTTGCTGCAAAGGGTTTTGAAATCCAAATATATAACATAATTATTTTAAATTTGATTGTTAAATATGTAATGAAAGTGATCATTATATATTTATATATATAATGATGTATATATGATATATTTATATAACTCCTATATTTCCTATAGTACCTAATTTTGAGTCTTTATAATAAATAAGTACATCATAAGAAACCAATATATTAATAAAGTGCAATTACATGTACATTCATGAATAAATGCAGATGATGATGACAAATCAGCTTGCAATGGTGTAATAAAAAAATAATTATTTCTAAAGTAACAATATTTGCAAATCTGTTAATGACTTTTCTAATACATCATAAAATTTGAAGTTACTAATATAATAAAGCCCATAATATCCAAAGCAATAAATACACGTATTAATTAACTACTGATGCAATAAAATTCTAAGGAAGAGACATAATTAAATTAAATGACATGCTATTTTATTAAAAGATTTAAAAAATAAATACAAACTATACGAATAGCTTTATCAGATTAAACAAATACTTTCTCACCTTCAACTCAAGATTAAATCATAGTCATTTCCATTTAGCAATTTTCAGGTCTTGTTTTCAAAGCAGCTTCAATTATTATTTTATATCTTCAGCACCTGGAACACTAATAGCACATCATAGACAGTACTCAACAAATTCTTTTGGAAAAAAATGAATGAATAAATGACTATATAAATCAATTAACTGATTTCTCAATAATAAAAGTTATTTTCTACTATATATTTACAATCTGTAAGAATGTGTGCTGAATAAAAGCTACTTAATTATTGTATTAATTCTCATGTGATTCTATGAGACAAGGATCTCTCAAATAAGGAAACAAAGTTAGGAATGATTATGGAATTTTAAGGTCTTCCAGGTAGCATAGAAAGGAGGTGCTATGGGAACCCTGTCCATTTCTTCCCCAAACCATTGATTTTAAAGTGCCATCTTGTACCACATTTTCCTTTCTTTGTCAAAGTCTTTCCTCCCTATTTATCATTCATTTATTTTTTGAAGAATCATCCTTACAGATATTGCTTTAAAGTTTTGGTCTAATGTAACTGTTTCTACTCATGTTTTTACTTTTGCCATTCCTCATCAGAGGACTCTGATCAGCTAACTTTAGGTGGCTCATTGTCATTCAAGAGAGTAAGACTGGGCTTCCCTGGTGGCGCAGTGGTTGAGAGTCCGCCTGCCGATGCAGAGTACACGGGTTCGTGCCCCGGTCCGGGAAGATCCCACATGCCGCGGAGCGGCTGGGCCCGTGATCCATGGCCGCTGGGTCTGTGCGTCTGCAGCCTGTGCTCCGCAGCGGGAGAGGCCGCAGCGGTGGGAGGCCCGCGTACCGCAAAAAGAGAGTAAGACTGCAAGTCAATGAAGTTTTCTGTGCGTGATCTTCTCCACTGGTAAATTTAAAATATACTTGTTCAGCCTATGTTGCTGTTGCTCCAAGGATTCATAACAGTAAATACTATAATTCATCAATGTGAAAAATACCCTGAAAGACTAAATGTTTTTCCAAAGAATCCAACATGTTGAGTTTCACTACTCATAACTTAAGCTTACATATTATGATTTTATATATATATATATATATACACACATATTTCAGTTAATGGATTTTAACTTCCTTCTAGTTTTGTAAATATGCTTACCTATTCTTTTGTACTTTTTCATATTCCTTCTTGAATATGATTAGGTTTGCAAAGCTTACAGATTCTCACTATGGCTTTCCATTTAAAATCTCCAACATGTTTATCCTTGATTCTTATACTTGTTGGTTAGAAAGTGACTAATATTATCTTTTGAATGACCTAATGAATACAAACATGCTGATAAGTTTTGTCAGTATCTGGCAACCCTGCCATGACTGATAAGAAATAAATCATAGCCTACATCAGTGTGAGAGCAAAGCTCCATTGTAGAAGAAAACTCATTCTGGTGTGTATATTGAGTTTCTGAATACAGAACTAAATTATATCAGCAAAAAGTTTCAGAGTAGCAGTGTATTTAGATTGGTCTATGAGAGAAGGTATCTACCACCTAATAAAATTCTTAATAAGTCTTATAAAGATAAAGAAATTTAAAGAAAAGGGAAACAGTTTTTTTTATTTGTGCTGAAACTGTATGTGGCTGAGACAAATTGCAGTGTATTAGAAAGGGCTGGGCATATCAACTCTTCAAGTTTTTTCAGTGAATGTTAACTCCTCAGTAGTCTGTCATGTTAGTTAAATGGGGAAAAGCATGTGAAACACCTAAAAATATGTCTGTAGCCTCTTATCCTCAAACTGTAAGCATATACTTTTTTCTCAGGCTTCAAGGAAAATCCTTTCTCTCTGCATCACAGAGGAGTAATTATCATTATAAGTCCCATTCTAAATTTTTTACCCCCAAAACAACAAGGTCTCTTTGGACTAAGTCTCTATCATTCCACATTTCTTCATTAAGTGACTTTACCATCAAAGTCTTTTTTGTAACACTTTTGGTAATACCATGGAATCCCCAGCACCCACAATCACCACAACCATTTCATTCTAAAAAACATTGTCTCAGTGACTACCCCAAGCAATGAAGTTTACTAAAAGCTTAGTTTTTATTTCAGCTAAAAGGACTCTGTGTGTGTGTGTGTGTGTGTGTGTGTGTGTGTATGCGTGTTTGGATTCCTGTATGTTCTTTTTATTTTTTATTGGGGTATAGTTGCTGTACAATGTGGTGTTAGTTTCTGCTGTACAATGAAGTGAATCAGCTATATGTATACATATATCCCCTCCCTCTTGGACCTCCTTCTCACCCCCGCCATCCCACCCATATAGGTCACCACAGAGCCCCAAGCTGAGCTCCCTGCGCTATACAGCAAGTTCCCACTAGCTGTCTCTCTTACATATGACAGTGCACATACGTCAATCCCTATCTCCCAATTCACCCTGGCCCCTCCCCTCCATGTCCACACATCCATTGTCTACATCTGTGTCTCTGTTCCTGCCCTTCAAATAGGTTCATCTGTTCCATTTTTCTAGATTCCACATGTATGCATTAATATATGATACTAGTTTTTCTTTCTGACTTTACTCTGTATGACAGACTCTAGGTCCATCCACGTCTCTACAAATGACCCAGTTTCATTCCTTTTTATAGCTGAGTAATATTCCATTGTATATATGTACCACATCTTCTTTATCCATTCATCTGTCAATGGACATTTAGGTTGCTTCCATTTCCTGGCTATTGTAAATAGTGCTGCAATGAACATTGAGGTGCATGTGTCTTTTTGAATTATGGTTTTCTCAGAGTATATGCCCAGGAGTGGGATTGCTGGGTTATATGGTAGTTCTATTTTTAGTTTTTTAAGGAACCTCTGTACTGTTCTCCATAGTGGATGTATTGATTTACATTCCCACCAACAGTGCAAGAGGGTTCCTTTTCTCCAAACCCTCTCCAGCATTTATTGTTTGTAGACTTTTTGATGACCATTCTGACTGGTGTGAGGTGATACCTCATTGTACTTTTGGTCTGCATTTCCCTAATAATTAGTGATGATGAGCATCTTTTCTTTACTCACACAGCTAAAACAGAAAATCTCTCAAATACAGTATTATGAAGGCTTTAAAGTAACTAACTATAAGTGACTTTGCCCTGTTGGCATGGCTTCCTGTCATCTAGGGGTAACATAAATATAAAGCAAAGATATTAGTCTCAAGATATTTTTGGTTTTACTTGATGTCAGCTTTTCCCAAGGGAGCCTGCTAAAGAGCAAAACAAATTACCTTAAGGGACCTTGCTCACTCATAAATAACCTTGCAGTTGACCTTCTCACTCTCCACCAAAAGAGGTTCAGACACTTCAAGTGCTTAGTGAAATATATAGGTTTAACAGTTCCTCTATGTAACTTGTGTGTGTGTTTCTTTTTTTCCAATTTGCTTATTTGACAAGTCAATTTCCAAGAGAAGACTTAATTAGACCAAATTAGACTTCTGTTGCTACAGAAGATTCTCTTAAAACCAGCCTTTTTCTCCAATGCCTTGTGCCTGAGATTTAGGGGGTCTGTCATAAAAGGCAGGACTTTCTTACTAGAATACACAGACTAGGCGATTGGGTCAGAGTAACAGTTATCAGCCTTGTAGAAACTAAAAAGTGAAAGCAAAATCCCATTAAATGTTAG
The DNA here is from genome assembly GCF_937001465.1 of Orcinus orca. Taxonomy (NCBI): domain Eukaryota; kingdom Metazoa; phylum Chordata; class Mammalia; order Artiodactyla; family Delphinidae; genus Orcinus; species Orcinus orca. The sequence goes on from NC_064565.1 coordinate 79,584,054, forward strand.
CAAAACTATGATTTATAGAAAGAGATGAAATAAATAAGATATAATCTTAAACAAAGACAATATTGAAAGTACTAATTTAACTATAATTATTTCAAAATAAAGTCACTTTTAAAAGTACTAAATAGAATGACTACTTCCATTATTTCCATGGTAAAATTTTTTCATTTTATTCAATTTACTATTTAGTTCTCTTATCTTGCTTTTTCCCTCATGGAGTCTGAAATATATCCATAGCAATCATTAAATTGTTGTCATTTAATAATTGCTGAACTTGCAGCTTTGGTTGCTGTGTCCCAGCATTTTCCTTGCTCATTTGATCTGAAAATAAACATGAATTAGTATGATGAAAATATAGCTAATTGTTTTCTTCCTCACACTAGTGTTTCTCAGTTTGTCTCATCTTTCATATAACTTAGATATCTTCCTTTATGGTGGATAGTAAACTCTCTTAGCATAATGTCTCTGGAAATGTCTGCATGCTAGAAAATCCAGAGGGTAAAAAATAGGAAAAAGTTAAAAAAAAAAAAAAAAAAGTCCAGAAAGGCTAAAAGAAGCACAAAGGAAGTGGTTTTTGAATTTGGTTAGTAATGCAATCAGATTTTAGATGATTCTATCAGCCAAGCATAGAAAGAATTAAAATCACTTTAAATGGGTAAAGAGTACTAGCCTTTTTTCTCCCATCAAAGTTGTCCTAGATGATTTTCCCAATTAGTGTAATACAAGAAAAATTATTACTCTATAGAAATGAAGATGTTAATGTAACCTACTAAATTGCAAAATGTTTTGAAAAGTGTTTACAAAGATCGGAGTTGCAAGCCTTGCAAGTCTAAATTTGAAAAGTATATTAGTTGAATGCTTGAAAGTCATTTACACAAAGAATATTTATTTGAACTTAACTGTGCCCAGTGAAACCAAGCACAGCAGTGAAAAGTAAAGGTTGAATTAATGTCTACAACTTGAACAAGAAAATGAGCAGTAACTCAGCAGCATGTATTTCTTTTTTCATGTGAATATTCATTTCACACTGTCTGCTACCCTGTAGCGCATTATCTCACTTTTAGAACAGATGATTTTTATTGCAGGGTATGTTCCTAATTCCCCTGGAATACTGAGATATTGGATATGTTTTTTAACATTCATTTTAATAAATTTTATACATATGCATATTTTGATTGCCTAAATTTCAATCAATATCAAGAGATTATTAAAGAGAAATAAAAGGAAGCAGTAGAGTTTGTGTATCAATTATCTATTACCATAATAATACTATATAATGAGTTACTCTAAAATCAATGGCTTGAAGCAATAAGTATTTATGTAGCACACAGGATAGTAGGTCAATCATTTAGACTAGACTCAGGGGTGCAGTTGTTTTAATCTCAAATGGGCTCTCTCACACACCCTAATATTTGGGCGTGTGTTGGCTGCCTGTTGTCTGGTTGTTGGCTAGATTGTCCAGGGTGACTAGGCATCCTCCAACAGGCCAGCCTGACCATGTTCTCATGTTGAAGCACAGGAGCATGTGCAAATAAGTGAAAACACAAAGCCTATGAGACCCAGTCTCAGAATGAGACACTGGCCACTTCTGATACATTCTAGTAACCAATGAAACTTCCAAGGCCAACACAGATCCAGGGGAAGGAGAAACAGACTCCATATCTTTAGTGAGATATGGTGCAAGTCTTATGGCAAACGGTAGAGATTTACTGCAATCCATTAGATATATACATAATATATTCTATGAAAATATTGCAGTAAAATCAATTTTCTTGGTGAAATATTTTATGACATTTAATACTTTCATGAGTTAAGACACTTTAATTTAGATTAAAATTGTTCCACTGTATGTGAATCTTAGAATTACAGATGAAGGGAAATCTTTTTTTATGAAAATTGTTATTATTCATTTTAAGGTCATTTAGTGGACATTTATTAAACACTTATCATGTGCACATTGTGCTATGTGTTGGGGGAAAAATGATGACCAAACAGTCAAAGTAGTTCCTACCTGTGATGGTTAATTTTTACACTACCCTCATAGATTCTGCAATATAGTGAATCCAATAGCATTATTCAAAATCCTCAAAACATGGGTTAAGATTTTTACAAAATTAAAAATAAAAAGCTAGTTGATTGTGGTGATCATTAATCCATTGTTAGAATTAGGAATACATTTAGAATGGGAAAGCAGGGTACTCAAGTTGATCATACCATTGGGGAAAAGAGCAGCAGATAAATGTCACAAAGAATATTTAAAATTTGTGTATGTAAAAGATGTGATTCCTTAATATGAATATCAAGCATAATTTGCTGACAAATTAAACTTGAAAATCTGTTAAATTATATAATATTCTCCCACACTACTTGTCAACCTTTATCAATTTATATCCTGAAGAATCCATTATAGAGTAAGTTACAATTTACAAATCACTTTCACACATTTCTTTTATGACTTGTAAAACAAATCTTTAGATAGGCAAAACAGTAATTATTAGACATATTTTTATAGATAAACTTAATTTAGAGCAGTTATCTAATCTGTTCTTGTTCCTCAACTGGTGCATGTTGGAATTAGGACATTAAATCCATTGCACCTGATAGCTAGTCTAATGTTCTGTCTTTATAAAGTCTGGCTTAAGTTATCTTCTAAAAAAATGGGATTCCTATTTATATATGATTGCCCACTACCATGCCACTGTGATAATTCATGAGAAGTCTTTTCATTAATAACAGGTAACCTATGTTTTCTCTGGCATACATTTGAATTAGAAGGGTATATTTATGGCTCAAGTCCCAGCTGAAAAATTAAAAGTGACCTAATTTTCCTCAAAACTGTATGGAATTTAGGAAATGCCCAGTGATTCACAAGAGGTAGTTCAAATAATTATTACTTCTGAAAATCATACAGTTCTTTGAGATATCAATCTCTCATTACTATGTCCCCATGTGTACTGTGAAGCATCTCTAAAACCCATTCTTGTTGAATACTAAAGTGAGGTCCTAGACTGTAGTGCAGATACAGAATTCATAAAGGAAACAGTTTTCTGACTCTGGCACCCCTCAGCTAGGTCAATGAAATAAAAATATAAAAGATGGATCAATGTGTAGAGGTCGGAGGACCCCAGAAGGAAAGCTTCTTTGAAGGAAGCTGTGCTTCCCATGTCCAACCAAGGCAGAGAGTATAGAGGCGTCTGCCACTTGCCATTGGAGGTAAGACAGCCTGCAACTGGACCACCTGAAGAGCCTGATGTGTGTTATTTGCATTTGGAGAACCATCAAGATCTGAGAATGTTAAAGTAGCCAATGGTCGGTCAAAAAGAGAAAGAGTAGGACTCTATATTTTTAAAGTTATCTAGACTTATACCATCCTAGAAGGCAAGGAATGTGAGTTGTGTGCCAGTGAAAGTTGGGAGTCATTTTAAAAACTGTTCTATAATACAGACTGGAAGGAAAATAAGAGTCTAATACTGTGGGGCAGGTAGAGTCCAAAATACGTTTTATTTTGTTGCCTTCCATATATCATGTTTTCTGACATACTAGTTAAATTATTTATGCCAATTCCAATCATAGTATGGTTTCCTTGGTTTCTTGCTTTTTAAAAAGTCAACATGATACAGCAATTTTTTTTCTACTGCCAGATTTTTATGTTTAGTATTTCAAATGGCTGCATAATAATACAAGTGATTGCGTTCTTGTGTCTGGAAATATAGGTTGGCTTCTATTGTTTTGGTTTTGGTTCTTTTTATTTATTAGGTTTTTTTTTGGCCACTATATATATAATCCTGAAACTGACATGTTTGTTCATATTCCCTTCCTTTGACTAGTTCGTTCCCAAACTTCATGTCATATGTTTTTAATAAGTGCCAGTTTATATGACCTAATATTTTAAAACATGTACTTTGCTTATGTATGATAAGTATGAGGTTGCAAAGATTATCTTTACTCCTTTAATAAATGTAATGTGAATGCTTCATGGTATCGCCAGATTTCTTAGCAACTTCTTATTGAATCTAACTATGATTATTTTTCCATTAATGGTTTATGTTAAGACAAAATCGTTGCTCTACCGTTTGGTATGACATGTAGCCAGACACACCAAATCATAGACTCAGTTTACTATAGCGCTCCCAACTTTATTTTTCCTTCTGTAAAAGTGTTCTTCCCCTGTTATGGGGGCACTTGCACGTGGTTCACCATGGTTGCAGAACCCAAACTGCAATTCTCTGCTGATACCAAATAACCCTTCTTTGTTGGAGAACTATCTGGCAATCTCTATGTTTTAAGTTAACATTTCAGATAATGCCATGTTGACTTGAAAAAATGTAGAAAGACTATTAATTCAAATAATCTATGTATGTTGTATAAACAGAAGAAATTGTATCATACTTTCCTTTTTGACCCCATTTTAATTTCATTTTTATCTTCAATGCTAATATCTATAATTTATAGAAAATTCGTATATATGCATATACTTATACATACATTCTATCATTTATATGTATTAATATACATTATGTTATGTTGAGAGCATGCAATTTCTGATATTAAAATTCCTTTTTATCTAACTTTTTGTCACACCACAACTGGATTTCTCTTCCCAAAAGAGAATAGGCTTGGAGAGGATAAAGAAAAAAATCTACTAAAGTGTATATCGGAATTCTTACTATCAACACCATTTTTTATACAAATACATTCTTATTTACCAACAATTAACAAGTCAAAACCTAAGAAAGATGAACTATTCCCTATGTATTTTTGTTTTTGTGATGCTGTATAACAGATGGAATTTTATGTCGTGTTACATTAATATACTGTTAAATTTTAATTTCAATTAATAATCTTTACACTTTTATGCACACAGGGGATATTTTAGTCATTCATTTCCCTTCTAATTAGCTTTTACTGCTGAATTCATTCTGACTCAGGAAGTCATTAGATTCTCAAACATTCACTGCTGAATTTACTTATGTTCTAATAAAATTAATTAGTCCTTTAAACAAAACATTATGCAACTTTTATTTTGACCAATCTAGTGGTAAATTGAAGATATACACCAATATATGTTAAATAGATAGATAAACAATATTCCTTTTAAAAATATCTCAGTTATATTGTCTAACAGTGATTATTTAGAAAGTTACATAAAATTCATTGGAAACTCATTTGCTATTTCTCATTAGTCCTAAAATTCCCTGAAAAGTATAATGCTTTTTCATACCTTTGAGACTTTGCTCTCCAGTGGGAAATTATTTCTTTTTTTTTTCTTTCTTTAGCAAACTCTTAACAACTCCTCAAAACCCAATTCTAATATTCTTTAGATGTGAAATATTGATATCAAAATAAAACTCTTACATTAGAGATTTGATACTATAAATCTCTTAAGATTCTAAAATTCATTTGTAGGAAGTGAAATATAGATAGAATAAATAAAAATCAAGTTAGTTTCAAAAGCAAATATATAGGGCTTCCCTGGTGGCGCAGTGGTTGAGAGTCTGCCTGCCGATGCGGGGGACACGGGTTCGTGCCCCGGTCTGGTAGGATCCCACATGCCGCGGAGCGGCTATGCCCGTGGGCCGTGGCCGCTGAGCCTGTGCGTCCGGAGCCTGTGCTCCACAGCGTGAGCGGCCACAGTGGTGAGAGGCCCACGTACTGCAAAAAAAAAAAAAAAAAAAAAGCAAATATATAGAACAGTTTAAATAAAATAAAGTAACATTCTTTTCAAATAACCACTCCAACTATGGTGATAAAATTTTCCTATACAGGGTCTTTGGAAAAAAATACATTTTTTTCCAAAAAGCAGGTCCATAGTTGAGAATAAATAGAAATATTGAGAAAAAATGGTTAATGTATTTTTTTAAATAAATAAATTTATTTCTTTATTTTTATTTTTGGCTGTGTTGGGTCTTCGTTGCTCTGCGCGGGCTTTCTCTAGTTGGGGCAAGCAGGGGCTACTCTTCGTTGCGTGCGCAGGCTTCTCATTTTAGTGGCTTCTCTTGTTGAGGAGTATGGGCTCTAGGTGAGCAGGCTTCGGTAGTTGTGGCTTGCGGGCTCTAGAGCGCAGGTTCTAGAGTGCTGGCTCAGAAGTTATGGCGCACAAGCTTAGTTGCTCCATGATATGTGGGATCTTCCCAGCCCAGGGCTCGAACCCGTGTCCCCTGCATTGGCAGGCAGATTCTTAACCACTGGGCACCACCAGGGAAGCCCAATGTTTTTACTTTTTCTTTGTTTTTCCAATATTTAATTTCTTGGCCTGACGTCTTGAAAGTTGAACTCCGTGGTCCCAGAATCTTCACTTGAAAATACTCCAAATGATTCTAATCCTGTCATTTAGAAACAAGTTTCTCCAGACACTTTTTAATGAACAAGTAATGAACACATATGTTCATTAATAGGTAATCAGTCTATAAATGAATTTCCAAAAAGTGCTTCAATACAATTTGGATTACTTAAGAGATTTCATTATCTTAATTTTTCTAAACATTGTTCCAATTTGCTACATATTTCCCTTTCCTTTTTAATTCTTTAAATATTCATTGAACATTTAGAATTCAAGGTTCTTAATACACAAAAATGAAACACAATTGTCCCTGGAATTTCATATTTTAGAGGAAGTGTGTAAAAGGCAAAGAATCAAAATAATACTTAAAATGATTTGTGATGAGTGAAATCATTAATTCAATATTATTCAACAATTAGTTTTTGAGTTTCTTCTAAGTTGTCTCTCTACTCAGCAACAGGTGCAGATACCAGATTCTGAGACAGTAGCAAGGCTCCTATCCCTAGCAGACTGCAGCAATGTGGTAATTTCAATGCCATGAGGTAAGCATAAAGTACCATTATAAGTGAAAACAAAAGGCAAGGAAATCAAACTTAGAAGAGACCCGAGGTCCTAAATCATGGCATCACACTGAATAACTCAGGGAATTTTCAGTAACTTCAATGTCCAGGTAGCCTCCCAAACCAATTAAATCAGAATCTCTTCTTTTAAGATCCAGACATCAGTATTTTTTAAAATTCCAGGTTATTCCAATGTTCAGCAAACTATGAAATCTACTGCATAAGGATGGCATTCTGGAAGACAGCATATTTTGTCTGATTTATCTATGGCTGAGTAGTCAGCCAAAGAAAGGGAAAAAAATGAAGATGGGTGACAGAGTGGATCAGGATGTTTTCAAGAGGGAGGAAAAATATTGCATGGCTTATGGATTTAAAGATATCAGTAAAGTTGAATCCAACAGAGATGAGTCTGTTGTGGAGTATAGGTAAAAGAAAATACAGGATCTAGTAAAATGCATTTAAGTGTTTGGATTTGTTCCAAAGATGGAGGTTCTTAAATGTTTGTGTGTTTAAGAATCACTTGAGAAGTTTTGTAAAAATTCATACCCCTGGATTGCCATCCCCAGAGAGTGATTCTTTAGGTCTGGAATGGGAACCAGGTGTATTGTTTTTAAATAAATATTCATAAATTAGTTTGATTTATGTAGTATAGTAACAAATTTCCAGAAAGAAGGAGAAGGACATAATTCAGATTTGCTATTTAGAAAGATCCTTATGAGAAAAGAAGGGGTTTGAGAAACTCAGCACTAGACTCTGGGACCCCAATGTGTCCCTAGAGCTTGTTGCAAGAGAGAAGGCAAGAGGTGACTGAAACTTGGATATGACTGGTGGCAATGGAGACAGATCATATTTCACTTTTAGTTATTACATTTTTTAAAAGTCTCTATTTTGCTTCTAATGAGAATTGACCTATTTTGTCCTTTCTTTTTTTTTCTTTAATCAAAGCAATTTAAGTACTAAAAAAATTTCTTTGGTGTCATTTATTACTTGTTTGTTTTTTTTCTTTATTGCAAAGGAGATAGTAAGTCCTTTAGTTTTCCTTTAAGGTCAACTCTTAATTTTCCAGGGAACAATGGCCTTGTCAATTGATTACTAGGCCCTATGCTGCCTGTGTATTAGTAGTCCTTAGAATTTCTGAAATTGGCTAGACAGCTAAGGAATGTGATATGAACTGCACGTTAACAAAGCTTGATTTGCTCTCCCTATAACTTTACTTATACTGTATAGACATATAATACTAAGTGATATTTATTAATTTTTTGTTTTAATTAGAATCAAAATGTTTTATTGTCACATACAATTCATTCTAAGAAGTAATCTTTAATTAGGTTTTAATTTTATTCTCTGTCTACCCCAGCTTCCACTTAGTTCTTTATCAAGCATTTACTGTTCTTAAAATTAGCTCTTAAGGGCTTCCCTGGTGACGCAGTGGTTGAGAGTCCGCCTGCCGATGCAGGGGACACGGGTTTGTGCCCCGGTCTGGGAGGATCCCACATGCCGCGGAGCGGCTGGGCCCGTGAGCCATGGCCACTGAGCCTGCGTGTCCGGAGCCTGTGCTCCGTAACGGGAAAGGCCACAACAGTGAGAGGCCCGCGTACCGCAAAAAAAAAAAAAAAAAAAAAAATAGCACTTAAATGTACAGCACATGATGTGAGCACTTTTTCTTGGTAAAGCTTAAATGATGATAAATATATTATTAAATACTTCCTTTGTATAAGGTAATTTTCATGTGTCTGATCGTACATATCATGAGATTTTAATATGGAGGAGGGATAAAACTATTAATTAAATGAAACTTTTAGCTTAGCTGTTTATATTCTAACTGCAATTCTTTTTTTCTAACACCATAGATAATTACCTATTTCTCCATGTCTAATTTAACTTTTTTTCATTACTTTTTCTTTTAAGATTTTGTGCTAGCAGCAATTTATTTTGACATTGATTCTCCCAGTGCCGTCCACAAATTCTTGTACTACACTGACATACTTATCTTTGTGATTTCCCCATATCTAATCCTCTTAGAAAAAATTCACACCTTATTCAAATCAACTACCAGGTTACTTTTTATATTTTATTTTCATGGTATAGTTTATTTCTTTGCCCTTATTATTGCATCTTAGAAACTGCCAGCTTCCAATTTTGCTATAGACTTTCTGTCAGTGTGTTCTTTGCAACCAGTTGTCTGAGCTTGCTGATGCATACATTTTTAAAGTCTCTTTTCTTGGTTCTTTCATTCCCTTCCAATTCATGATCATTATCTACTAAATTGCCTTCCACTATTACATTTTCAGCATATGAAATATAGGTATTGAAAAACGTTGCTAGGATTTGGTCATCTATTTTGAAATTTAGTGTCTTTAGAAAAGTTTTAAAAGCTAAAAGTATTTTTCCTTTTGATACTTTGACAATTTATTTTAAAACTAAGTAATCCGTGTTTCAAAATATGTTCAAGTAGTTTACAGGTGGTCCATTTACTTGGCAGAATGTCTCTTTGGATGCCTGAATTTGCTGAAATATCACCTTATTTGGAATTTTTTAGGAAAACTGCCCAACCTAGATTAATATTTTAGTATATTTTTAAAAACTGGTGTTAATTTTTACCAGTTTACTTTGGTTTACTTTGTTTCACTTCACTTTTATTCTTTTTTTCTGAAAGGAATCTTACTGTGCTTATCAATCTGTTGTATCACTTTTTAGTATTTAAATCCAATAGTTATTCACTATCATTTTTATAATTTACAGGATAACACTGCTTTGACAAAATTGATGTTGATCCAGCTATTTGTAGTGACAAATTAACAAGTAACACCAGGTATTCATTTATAATATTTTGAAAAGTGAAACCAATTTTTACTAAAGTTTAGCTTTCAGGCCTAAAAAATCTTTGAAAAATCACCTGCTAATAAACAAACAAACAAAAATGTTCAGTAAGAACCTCATATTTTTTCTCCTACCTAAAACAAATCTGTACATCAGCATACATTTATCCTATCAGTAACCTTATTTTGACCTTGTTTTTTCAATAGGTGTTTCAACTCTAGATGACACATTCTTTTTTTTTTTTGGCTGTGTTTGGTCTTCATCGCTGCCTGTGGGCTTTCTCTAGTTGCAGTGAGCAGGGGTCACTCCTCATTGCGGTGCACGGGCCCCTCATTGGGTGGCCTTTCTTGCTGCAGAGCACAGGCTCTAGGCGCGCGGGCTTCAGCAGCTGTAGCACACAGGTTCAGCAGCTGTGGCACGCGGGCTCAGTAGTTGCGGCACGCAGGCCCAGTTGCTCCTCGCACACCAGGGATCAAACCCCTGTTCCCTGCATTGGCAGGCAGACTCCTCACCACTGCACCACCAGGGAAGTCCCTAGATGACACAGTCTTTTAATCACATATAAACATTTTTAAACTTCTCACATATCAGACTGTAAAATATTCACAATATCAAGTAATACATATTATACAAACTATGTGCACCAATCACAATGCAATCAACAAACATATAACTTAAACCTCCATAATTTTGGGAAATAAACTTTTAATAACTTATATGTCAAAAAAACAGCCTAGAACTAAATAACAATGAAAATTCATAAGACAGATAATTCCTGGAACAGACAAATCCAATCTCTACAATTCTTCCCAAGAAAAGAAAGAGGAACCATTATTATGCAACTCATTTTGTAATGCTGGTTCCAAACCTGACAAGGACAATAAGAAAAAAGAAAATTATGTAACAATGTTGCTTATGAACACAGGTAAAAATGTCCAAAACTAAACAGTAAATCAAATTTAACCCTATGTAAAATAATAACAGTAAAATAATTACACATCATGACAATTCCCACCGTAACAGTCTTCTCCACCTCTCACAACACAAAATATGTTACCTGGTGGGAAGAAAAAAATGCTTTTGAAATGTAGAGGGTTTTTTTGTTGTCATTGTTACATTTTTCAATATAGCATCTGCTCATCATTTCAGAGGATTTTAAAGCTCAATAAATTCACTATTTCACTAAGGACAGAGTCTCAGAGCCAGAGACACACATTCAGAGAAACAAATGTGATCAGGTTAGCTCTCTCTATTGCTGTTTAAATCTTGACCATACATTGGAAGCAATAATGTTACAGGGTCAACTGAATTGTTTCTTGTTTCCAGTTGCTTGTATTTGAGGCATCTGTCACAGTGTGATCTAAGGATTGACTAAAGCCTATTTGGGGAAAGTCTATGGTTGTGTTTTTTACTTGCAAAGCATGTTTCTTTGGAACCTTTGTTGTAAGAGAGTAAAGCATAGAGTGTGGTTTTCTGAGAGCACTAGAAACACAATGAACATGTGCTTTCAAGAATCTGCTAAATTTGCTATCTAGATAAAATGAGATATTGCCTAACAATTAAGGTAGATTAAGCAGTTGTTTCTTACTGTACTGTGCTAATGCTGCTTCGAAATGGTAAATTGTTGGTGGGAGATCAGAATGAGAAGGAAACAATATCATTTCACATTTCTATAGCAGTTCATTTTATGATTATCAAAAGAAGCAAGTGTTTTTACAGCTGGTAGTGGCTAAAAATAAAATATGACAATCTAAGGAAGCTACTTAAACTGAATTTATTGAAAAAGTAATAGAATTAAACATGCCAGTTGACTATTTTTTTAAAAGTCAGACTCACTGAAAGCTTATGTGAAACTACTTGCAAGAGTTAATTGACACCAATGGGCATGTCACCTTTCCCTTTGAAACTGAAAAATGTAAAAGAATAAGCTGAAAAATACACAGTACTCTTTAATATCTTAGAGACTAATGAGTACTCTGAAAACATTAAAAAGCTGACCTACAGAATTCACATATGGGTATTTAAGATTCAATATTGAAGAGCATCGAAAAGAAAAGGAATAACATGGGTTCAATTGGAACAGGTACTTTGTTACTATTTCATTCAGCTAGATATACTTTTTCATGTTATATGAAGGGCTTAAAAGAATTTCTGAGCTATATATGTAGTCTAGAAATTAAAGAAAGAAGAAAGCTTTGGAAAAAACAAATGAGTTTTGCCATCATTGGCCTACCTCAAATGATTCCTGTCTTAGGCCTGTGCAATTTGTTTTCCTTTTCTTTTAGAGATATTTTTGAATTATCAAGAAAGAGAAAGATCACTATTTCCTTTTAAATATCTGAACACAATAAACAAATGTCCATGTTTAAACATATGTAATATTTCACTGAAAAACTTTTTTCCAGTTTTATTGAGGAATAATTGACATATATCACTGTATAAGTTTAAGGTATAGAGCATGATGGTTTTATTTACATATACTGTGAAATGATTACAACAATAGGTTTAGTTAACATCCATCATCTCATACAGATACAGTAAAAAGATTTCCATACAGCAGTGTTACCTATAGTCATCATGTTGTGTATTACATATTACATCCCTAGTACCTCTTTATCTTATAACTGGAAGTGTGTACCCTTTGACCGCTTTTCCACAATTCTCCCTTCCACCACCCATTATTGAAATATTTTTATTTTTTCTTGAATATAGAAATGAAAATTTATTCTACATAATAAATATCTCACGTACATTTCTTTACACGGTATGGGTAATCAATAAGTACTGAGTAAGGACAGGAGAAACCCCATTCATTAAATGCGTCCTGGTACATTTTGGAAATATATTTTAGAACTTGCCAAGAATTCAAAAGTTTTGGTTTTGGTTTACTTTTACTACCTTTCTTTTACTAAAGTTTTTAAATGATACTATTTTAGTTTATCATATTATACTGTGCTACACACTGTCATTCTTTTAAGGAATTTCAGTGACGTTAAGGTTTCTGTATGGTGGTGATGCATTCCCTTCACAAAGGGATATAATGAAGCATGTAGAAGATGGAAAATAATTTTTCTTTACATTGTAGGGTAACTCAGAGACAGAACTCAATATAAATTCTCAAAATTCTGACTCTTGATTCTATGCTAGACTGAATTCCTCCACAGTAAGCTGTTCCCATGGTTTCCACTGCCCTGATCCCACTCCCAGGAGATGACCTGCTCCCTGGAAAAGATCAGGGCCTACTGATACAAACTCCCACACCTCAGCATGTCCCTACATTTTCGCCCATGCTCTCTTCTTCACACCCCTGAGCAATAACTACTTTCCCTTACCCGTGCTGTCCCCTCTTCCTGGTCCTCCCTCATTTCTGTGTGCTTCATCTTTCTTTCTCTCAGTCTTTTACATCATTCTCTCCCTTTCCAAGGAATTCTTCCCTCTGCCTTCAAACATACGCAGGTCACCTATTCCATTGCTAAAAGCACCTTTCTTTGACACGGCTGCCTCCTCAGACTAAACTCTGTATGTCTTTGCCTTCCATCAGACTCCCTGGAGGGAAAACTTGTCTCCCCCTCCCAACACCCCTTTTCTTCTATGGCCCAAAAGAGAAAAACAAAACAAAACAAAACTGAAAACTAGACTGAGAACTAGTCTTCGGTTTTAGACTGAAAACTAATATTTTCTATGCCTGTCTTGGTTCTTTCATTGTATTTACTTGACATTTGTCAAGTACTTTCTAGTCTAGTCTTTTAGTCTTTTCATTCTTTTCATAAGTAAGGAAATTGAAATTCAAGTTAAGTCTAATTAATTGAATTAACCAGACTGAATCTGTAATCATTAATTTTCATAAATTTATTCACAATATCAGTAAAAACTCCCTAGCTTTCTGGCTTAACCTATTTCAAACTATTACAACCACAATCATTAATTAACTTAGAATTTATGGTATAGCAGAGATTTTTAGGTAGATTTTGTTGTTATTATAGTGGTTGTTTCAACATCTGTATAACTTTTTAGAATTTAAAAGTACTTTTGAAAGTAGTTTTCATTTTGTCTTATTTCAACTTAGTAGAGTAACATGACTGGTATCAATATCAAGATATGCCTGTAGACAGATACAGAAAATCAAGAATTGGAGGGGTGATTTAATTATGTTTCTCCAGAGGTAAAATATGTATTCTCTTGTTTATCAGGGAAGTACAATGAATCTAAGGGTTTTTTTTAAGGATGTTTAGCACATATTAGAGCATGGAGTACTGTAAATACTCACTCTATCATCAAATATACACACAAACCAAAGGGCCAGATGTTGTTTGATTGGGAGCTGGTTTTATTAGAACTATTAGATAGTGCTGGCCTATGAAGTATGAAAGTTGAAAAGTAGAAGTAAGGAGATTGCTGATGATTATTACTTGGCAAAGAAAAGAGAAAGTTGGAAGACTTCAAAGGGGAGCTAGTTCTGCACTCATTTAAAATAATTTTTATTATTATATTTTCTTAAGTCAAGTATTAATTCTTACACTGATGACTGTAGAATAAACCATAGTTTATCTGTATATGAAAATTAAATCATTAAAGCAAAAAAAGCAAATTTAATAAGGGCTCTGTGTTTATCGCTATCCACACCCCCAGATCATCCAATTTAGATGAAAAGGGTAGATATCATGAATTAAATTTGGCACATGACAAAGACAGAAACATACATTATTTTTAGCTCAAAAGAATCAGTCTTTACAAAATGTAAGGCATAGCTGTAACCATTGGATTAAAATATTTTATTCAGTTATTTCCATGTAATATATGACCAAAAATTTATTATTTTTCTGTGTTTCCAGGTTATATGTATAATTCTGCTGATCAGGGATAGACATCACTGATCTTATCTTACTTGATCTTATCTCCTCATGCTAGTGGTTTGGCTAGGGCTGTCTGGTCTAAGGAAAGTGTTACCTCAGACAACTTTTTTCCTCCACATGCCTCTCACATCTTTACATCAGGGTTGCTTAGGCATGTTCTCATGATGACGTTAGGTTCTCCAGGAGAAGAAGCAGAAATACAAGGACAGTTTTTTAAGTCTCTAGTGCCATCAGGTTTACTCCTTTTCCATTGTCTAAGACAAAACACAAAACTTCACTAAAATCAAAGGATAGAGAAGCCTATTCTCCCCTTTTGATAAGCCACATTACAAAAGTCCTTGACAGAGGAAGGGTTAAGAATTGTGGCCCATGTTATTTTTTGATGTACCAAATAAATGTTATAAGCTTCTATAGTTAGCTATTGAAAATCTATGGAATCTTAGGTAAATGTTATAGAAGCAGCTCCAATGATGCATAGGAGAGGAGAATACCAGGTTCCAACAGGCTGAAAGAGAGAGCAGATTAACAGACTCTGAAGGTTATAGTCTTGGTAGATTAGAATTTTAGAAGATTCTTGAAGTTAAATTATGTGACCAAAGACAGGAGGAAAAAAGACCTTGGTTTTCACTCTGATGACAATGTTTCATGTAAGAATGATTAGTTGGAAGTTATGTTAAAAATATTATCCAACTTAGTATTTTTAAGAGATGAGCACTGAGATACAGGAAAGACAACCAACCTTAAGATGTCCCCTATGATGGCTGTACCTTAACTTTCCATAGTTCAGTGTTTGGTCTCATGTTTTACAAGTTTCAGAATTTGCACTTGCATTTTTTTCTCATGTTAGATTAGAGCCAGAAAAACAGTTCAAATGAATCATTTTTCTATCCATGTGAATGATTTATAAAAAACAGAATGTCAAACATTGAAACTACTTCTCTTCTTCTTCTTCTTCTTCTTCTTCTTCTTCTTCTTCTTCTTCTCCTCCTCCTCCTTTTTCTTCTCCTTCTCCTTCTTCTCCTCCTTCTTCATCATTTCTGTTTACAGTATAAAGAAAATTTATGTATATTTTAATTTAAATACATATATCCTTACCCATTAAATATTGACTTCAGAGAAGGTAACTTCCTGTAGTCTCCCTTGCTAATACCCAATCTGTATTGCATGGTAAATATTTTGGTAGCATGATTCTGGAGGAAAAAAAGGGAGAGTAAAGTGTGCCTGGACTTTACTAACCCACATTTCAAATTGTTGGGGAGACCAGCAAGAAAGGATAAAATGGAAAAATAAAATATTATGGAACCCCAGAGAGTCCTTATGGAAATTTAAGAAAATTGGCTGCATTTTACTGGTCATTCTTAGGATGAATAATGGTAACAAGAAGAACCATGTGTGATGTTTTGTGTGTGTCTTTAAAAGTAGATTAGGTCTCACTGAGGAGCATTAGACTTTGTCCACTGATAGAAACCTCCTGCCCAGACCTTTCATAGCAAAGGATAATAAAAATTCAAATAAAAAGAATTTTATTTTTCAGCTCTTTCCCTATGTTCTACTCTACATCTACCTGTATATCTAGAATTCAACACCTTTAGAGCCCTCAGAATGAATCCATTCACAGAACAACTTGACTGAGCAGTGCAGACTTTACCACAGATTGTTCTGGGAGGAAGAGGGGAAAGTTTGCATCAAGCCTATTGTAGCAAAGTGATTTTAAAAATGCACCTTAGATGTTTTGGCCTCTAAATTTCTTTTTTATCCCACACCATGCTGGTGGGTTTTCTTTCTGACATTTTGCTCACAGAGCTCACAGCCCATTCCTTTTGCCATTCCACATAGATTCTTCCCAATCAATCTAGACCCAAAAAAGAAAAAAAAAAATTCTCACAACGTTAACGTATAATTTAATTTTTGGCTCTTCTACATCTCCAAACTTCATTATCATATTTTGGTTTATCAGGATGGTCAGATAAACAACGGATCTCTTGGTTATTAAAACCCATATTATTGAATTCCCTTAGAACAAGGGTCAGTAAACTATGGCCCTGAGGGCCAAATCTGGCCCTCCTCTTGTTTTTGTAAGTAAAGTTTTATTGGAATGCAGTCAGAGTTATTCATTTAAAGCTTGTTTATGGGTGCTTTAATGCTACAATGACAGAGTTCAATAGTTGCAACAGAGATCTTATGGATCACAAAGATGAAAATATTTTCTATCTTGCCCTTTACAGAAAGGGTATACCAATTCCCACCTTAGAAGATTGAGATTGCAAGTAACAATTATTGGTTGTTTTTAGGCAACATTTATACACTCTGTGTTCCTATCCTCATTGGACAATGAAAACACATACACACACACACACACACACACACACACACACATACACACACACACACACACACACACACACCTCTCTCTCTGGTTCTAAGAAGACCTGATTAGGGATACTGAGGGAGAGTCCTTTCTATATTGCATAACTTAGATGTCAAACAGAGCCACAACCCTAACTTTGAATATTACTTTGTCTTAAATAATAATAAGAAATGCATTTAGTTTTTTTCAAAAATGAGGTCTTACAATAGAGTTTTAAATTTTAGCACTATAAAGCACAATTCTAAGTATGAATATATTAAAGTTTGGTTTATAAAGAGTTAAATTTTTCATCTTTCTATTTTTAAGAGATTGTGGATGACAAATGGCAGAACTGTAGTCAAGATTAACATGTTAGACTAAAGTAAGTTATCAGATACCAGAAAGGGATCTTTATTTCTATTTTAAGTGATTGTTACATTTATAATTTCTATGTGAGTTAGCATTCATTTATCAGAAGACATTTAGCTTATTTAATTCAACACTTGGTTCTGTATTTTTAGGACAGCTGGAAAGAATTTTCTTCTTTTTTTTTTTTTGTGCGGTACACGGGCCTCTCACCGCTGTGGCCTCTCCCGTTGCGGAGCACAGGCTCCGGACGCGCAGGCTCAGCGGCCATGGCTCATGGGCCCAGCCACTCCGCGGCATGTGGGATCCTCCCGCACCCAGTACGAACCCATGTCCCCTGCATCGGCAGGCGGACTCTCAACCACTGCGCCACCAGGGAAGCCCCGGAAGATATACTTTTATTATTTAGACATTATTAAAGAGTATGATCGAAGTGAGAAGATCCTAATGGACAACTGTGGTAAAAATTTAGCGCTTAGATCATGCAAAATACATAATATTATTTCTATTATGTAATAGTGCCTGAAAAATATAAAGATGCTTCTATCTCAAAGAAAGTTTGAAATTAAGAATAAGATGAACAGATAAACTTTGATTTAGGGAATGTATTTCTGGAACAAGTGGATATATGCAGTGGGAAATAGAATAAAGATGAAAAGTACATTTGAATTCACAAAATTGCAAACTAGAGTTAAGGTTAAAATAAAACAAAGCTTATAAAGATGATGTGATTAGCCATACAGAAAGCATATATAGCTATACATGAAGCAACAAAATCAGAATAAACTTAAAAGGACTGTAATATTTAAAAAGCTGTAAGCATTATTTTAAATAAGCAATAAAAATTTAATTTTTAACTGACTTGTAATTGTACTTGTATTATTACATAGTTTAAAGTATGTTTTTATATGGATAGAAACATTCATAAAGGATTGCAGAAATCGTCATAAAAAATACATGAGGGATATAGGAAATAAACCAATTTATTTAGTAAGTGATGAAGAAAAATGATGAACCATGATAGATCACTTTTGGATTTCCACCAGATTAAAAACACTTAGGGTATTCATCATGTATATTTATAAAGGAGTGTTTGGTATATATATTATTTGTGTTGTGTGTGTGCATTCTTAGAGAGAGAGAGTATAAAAATGGCACACCTGCTTTTAGCTGCCTTGGCCTAAGAAAGCCACCTCTCACTACCATTCACATTCAGATGGAAAACATTAATTTTATGGCCTCCCTAAATGCTAATTGAAGGACTGAGATATGTAATACATTAGCATGTTTTGCATGAATTGGAGAATATTTTTGAACAGTACAATCTCTATTACAGGTCTAATTCTCAGGGGCTGACTCATGACATCCAAACTCATGAGAGACATCTAAAGTAGGATGCTAATTAGTTGGCACTGAAAATATCTTGCCACATGTACCAGATAAAGTGTCCCCATAATCACAATTTGAATGGATAATGAGACCATGTTATTTTAGTCTGGTAAATCCTGATGACCTTATCTCAGAGTAGAGATAAAACTGCCTCTAATGCCTAAATATTTATGTTCTTGGACAAGGACTTCAGTGACTGATGAAGACCACTTTTGAGGGATAGGTTTTTTCCCTTAATATATTTGGACGCTCAGTCATGTAGCAAAAACATCTGGCTGGCCTGATAGCTATTCTACATCTTAATATTTTTCTCCTTTAATCCATTACATATTGATTACAAAAACAAACTTTCATATTTTTATTATTTTCAGCTTTGGGGGGGTAAGTAGTTTACTTGATGACCATCAAAAAAAGTTAATCCAAATAGTTATTGTTTGAAAATTCTGTTATATTCCTTCCTTTAGATAAATATTTTCAGAACTATTATATTTTTCAGTAATTTTATATGATTTAGTTATTTTCAGTTCCTCATATATTATTTATAGCAACTATAAAAAACACTAACAGGAAAAATAACAAAAATAAAACCCTGGTATTCTCACTCTCTAAACTGAACTTCAATAACTTTAGTTTTCAATAAATGATTGACAATGGCATCTTCTTCAATTTCCTTTTAGATAGTGTCATCAAGAACATCTTCATCTCCAGCATGATTCATTTAAAACCTCAATATATTAGATTTCACTTCAGATATAAATTTTAGTGCCAATAAAATATACTAAGACTATATCTCTTTCACAGAAAAGGCAAATATTACATTTCCTATTTCAACTTAGAAGAACTCAAAAGGAAAATGAAATATATTTTAAAGGATTGATGATATAGGAGAATACATCAAATACTTTCTAGTCTATTGATTTTAATAATTCACAGTTTTCCCTAAGCTCTCATTCAATGAATGTAACACCACTTTCAGAATGAAAAACATTTTTCCACCTATTCATATTTACTACTAATACTTTTAAATTAATCAGCTGTATAGGAAAGACCATAGAGTGTTCTCACTCTGTTTCTCTCTACATATAAATATATACTATATATTTATATGTATATTATGTATAGTATATATTAAGCAGATTTCAGAATTAGTTTAGTTCATCTAGTTTCTATATACAAAGTTGCTAAGAAAAGGCACTTTCGTATTAAAGTAATATTATTTATTCTAGTTTCTGTTCTTAATAATTTGATGCTTTTAAGGTCATATGAATTCACATTTAGTATCTGTAAGTACAAAAAGCTGATAATCTCAAATGATGTTCTGCACACATCAAAAATGTATTACCTAATCTAAAATGATTGACAATGAACAATAAAATATTTTATGTTTAATGAGCTAAATACTATTTCCTAAGTAGAAATGTATCATATGATTGTCTGTTAATCTACTTCAATTCTACTTTTCCAATGAAGAAATCTATTCTTCAGCTCTTTGAGAGGCATCTACCTACCATGCGTTTATAAATTAAATTTATTTTCTATTAATTGCTTGAAGGTGCTTAGCTTAAAGCTTTAAATTTTTTATGTGTGTAAATTATATGTTATCACCAAATTTTCCTAAGGGAAAATAAGTTAATAAGCAATGATATGTCTATAGCATTCATTAAAAATGCATTTTATATATTAAACTGAAATATATAACACAGCAAATTTTAAAATAGATATTTAGCATGAAAAAATGAAATAAATCCCTACATATTAAAGTAGCATGAAATTATCTGTCAAAATTTCAATAGAACTTAAATGGAGAACTATTTTCCCAAGTCAATGTGTGGCCAGCAGTTATGTTTAAAATATGCAAATATTATTTGAAACCTATGTGACCATAATGAACATTTTAATTTTTGTGCTAATTTCTGTCATCTCAGTCAAGAGTATTTAACATGGGAAAAAAGGAGCAAAAATATTAACTGTAATTAGTATCTTTTCTTCAGGAATTTTTCTCTTTCACAAAGTAAAAAGTATATTCAAATGGTTCTAAAGCAACTTTAGCAATTGTGCTGTAGTGGCCTCTCCCGTTGCGGAGCACAGGCTCCGGACGCGCAGGCTCAGCGGCCATGGCTCACGGGACCAGCCGCTCCGCGGCATGTGGGATCTTCCCGGACCGGGGCACAAACCCGTGTCCCCTGCATCGGCAGGTGAACTCTCAACCACTGTGCCACCAGGGAAGTTCCTGTGCTGCATTCTTGATTTCAGAATACTTTTAGGAACTGCTAATCTAGCAGGTCATTGCAAAATATTTTCCAGTCATTAGCTTGGTTTGTGTTACTTCAAAATCATGTAAAATATACATCTTCCATGATTGGTACAAAGTTTTATGTCCTTATTTTTAAATGAAAAACTTATTTCTATTGCATTGCCTGTTAGGATATTAAAAGAAAAAGAGGTGGTGTTTATCCTTTTTTACAGGTGGCTCCCAGTTATTGATAAGTTGTAAATGCATGACTCTTCCCTGAAACCCGTTTGGCCAGTTTAGAGTTTTAATACATTGAATACTGAGCAAAGTTCAAATTAGTTTAATTCAAGTTTCTATTTAGCTTTAAATCACATTTTGAAAATTAAGCTACAAGTACCTTGCTTATAGAATATTTAACAACTGTCTCCTGATCTTCACTTCCTACAGTATAATTATGACTATACTTTTCCCCTCCATCTCCTTCTTACTGAAACTTTCTCATTTAAAATTCAGTAAGCTGTTGTTTTTATAACAGTTTCTCTTCCCTCTCTCAGAAGAAATTAATTTCTTTTTTCATGTATAATTCTATAAATTCTATTTTATTCTATCTTCAATAATGGAGTGTCAGTTTTTAACTAAGGAGTGCCACATGTTCTAACATCTTAGGTGACATGTCAACGAAGAAGGAAAAGAAAAATATAAGACATAGAATGTAATTATAGTTCTGTCAGCCTTGGGCAGATAAAACTAAGAAAATAATCATAAGATGAGAAATATATAACTACATTACTCAGCTGTGCATATTTACAGGCAAGGAAGATAATGTTGACTTTCATCTCAGTTTCTCATTTTAAGGAAGGAAACTAAATATCTAAAATAAAAGTGTTTTGGAATATTGATGTTCTACATTGATTCTATATAAGCTGTTTTCCTTCTTATTTAAGGATTTCACCATCTACACAAAAGTAATAGAAAAGAGATATTTGAAGGACAATATGGGACTCATTATTTTAAAAGTACATCATGAGATAGGACTTCAGGAATGGTAGAGTGAAGAGCTCTATAAATTTACTCCTCCATAGAAGCAACAAAACACTGGCAAATTTTTTCAGTCAGCTTTTGTAGACTCTGTAAAATTAACCTGACTTGCAAAAATTGAGGCAATTGTTTATTCAGTAAAAACTGTGGACCCTCCAGAAGAACAATAGGATTTGTCACATTGTAACTTGATGTATTGTACTCCCATTCCTCTCTCCTCAGCTCCATGGTACTCTTGTAAAAACCAATAGACGTGCAACCATGGTGGATGTAAAAAAAATAGCAGCCTTCTAACTTCTAGATGGAGCAGATATGATTGGGAGTTCCTCAAAGTGTCCCATCTACAGATCATTCTGACTCTTTGGCATGTGTTGTAGCTTTCATGAAGAGCTTCATGTGCAGACTGTTGCTATAATTTAACCTCACTCTGAGCTCACTCTCTTCAGGCCATTTGCAAAGAGTGAATTTTCAAAGCAGTAAGAAAAAGTTTAGTCATCATGTACAAAGTTTCCTCAGTAAGATCAACAGCTGAATTTGCAGCAGAGATCATAGAAGACAGAAGGCAACCAGATGACATATACAAAGAGTTTAAAGAAATAGAATATCAACCAAATATTCTATATCCAGAAAAAATGTCCTTCAAAATGGAGACTTTAAGACATTCCCAGATTAAAAAACAAAGCAACAAATGAAAAAAAATGTGTCTCTAGCCAACTTAGTAACTTAGTCTACAGGAAATATTATAAGGAATTATATAGGCTGAAATGAAAACATTACAAGTGGCAACCTGAATCCATATGAAGAAATTAAGTGATTGACAAAATAAGTCCATAGGTTAAATAAAATATAAAAACAGTATATTTTATAGTTGTAACTCTTTTCTTCTAATCTGATTTAAAGGATAATTGCAGAAAGAAGTGACTATAAAACTGTGTTGATGCACTTATAATTCACAAATATTTAATTTGTATGAAAATAACAGTACAAAGGAATGGTGGAGCAACAAAACAATATTAGAATACAATTTCTGTATATTATAAAAATTAGGTTAATATTAATATTAACTAGATTGTTTTAAAAGAAGATGCTGGTTGTAATTCCCAGGACAGCAACTAAGAAAATAACTAGGAAAATAATAAGAGAATGAAAAGGGTATGTTAGAAAAAATATGTTTAACACAATGAAGCAGTAATGAAGAAATAGAGAAACAAAGACATGTTATTATGAAAACAAATAGTAACATGGCAGATATAAAATCCTACCAAATCAGTAATTTTATTAAATGAAAGTGAATTAAATGTCCCACTTTCAGTATCAGATAGAACAACTATGCAAAAGATAACCAAAAATATAGAGGACTTGAAGAATACTATAAGCCAAACAAGTTCAGCAATTTTGCAGGATACATGATTGACATACAAAAATTAATTGTACAATTCATAGCAATGAACAATTTGAAAATGAAATTAGAAAACAATTTTATTTATTATAGCTTCAAAAAGAATAAAATATTTAACAAATGAAATTCAAGAGTTCTACACTTAAAACTACAAAAAATATTGAATAAATTAACGAAGATCCAAATAAATGGAAATACATCTCATTTCATGGATTGGAAGACTTACTATTTTTCAGATGGCAACACTCACCGAATTGATCTATAGATTCAACACAAATAAAATTCCAGCTGGTTTCTTTGTAGGAATTGGCAAGCAGATCCCAAAAGTCATATTGAAATACAAGGGACCCAGAAGAGTCAAAACAATATTGAAACTTTAAAACAAAGTTTTACAAATCTTCAATAATCATGACAGTGAGATACTGATATAAAGATATATACAAGGACTTCCTTGGCAGTCCAGTGGCTAAGACTTCACCTTTCTAATGCAGGGGGTGCATGTTCGATCCCTGGTTGGGGAGCTAAGATTCCACATGCCTAGTGGCCAAAAGAAAAAAAAAAAAACATAAAACAGAAACAATATTGTGACAAATTCAATAAAGACTTTGAAAGAATGGTCCACATCAAAAAACAAATCTTTAAAAAATAATAAAAAAAAATAAAGACACACACATAGTTTTAAAGAATGGAATTGAGAGTCCTGAAATAAAATGTTAAATTTATGGTGAGTTGATTTTTGACAAGAGTGCCAAGATAATTATATGAGTGAAAACTCCTGGAAATATATCCAAAGAAAATGAAAGCACTAATTAGAAAATATTTCTGCACCTCCAGTTTTACAGCATTATTTACAACAGCCAAGAAATAAGTGTCCACAGATGGATGAATAGATAAAGAAGTTGTGGTATACATACATACAACGGAATACTAAATTCAGCCATAAAAAATCCTCCCATTTATGACAACATGGATGAATCTTGAAGGCATTATGCTAAGTAAAATCAGTGAAACAGAAAGATAAAAACTATATGATCTCACTAGTATGTGGACTCCAAAACAATGAAAACAATACCCAACTCATAGAAAAAGAGATCAGATTTGTGATTAATGGAGGTGAGTCTGGAGTGAGGGGGAGAAAGAAATGGAGGAAGTGGTCAAAAGGTGTAAACTTCCAGTTAAAAGATAAATAAGTACTAAGGATGTAATGTACAACATGATGACTATAGGTAATATTGCTATATGATATATAGGAGAGTTAAGAGAGTAGATCCTAAGAATTCTCATCACAAGAAGATTTTTCAACTTTCTTTTATCATATCTATATGGATATTAACTAAGCATATTGTGGTAAACTTTTCACAATATATGTAAATCAAACCATCATGCTGTGTACCTTAAGCTTATATGGTGATGTATATCAGTTATTTCTCGGTAATACTGGGAAAAAATGGGTAAAAGAGTAGTATTTTCCACAAATGAGACGGGCACAACTGCATTATCCACATGCAAAAAAATGAATTTGGACCTCTACCTCAAAACGTACACAAAAATGAAGTGTAAATTAATCGTAGATCTAATTTAAGAGATAATTATAAAACTCTTAGAGAAAACTTAGAGATAAATCTTAGTGACTTTGAAGTAAACAATAATTTATTAGATATGATATTAAAAGCATAGTTGACAAAAGAGAGAAGAGATAAATCAGACTACATTAAATTAGAGATTTTTCTACAAATGGTATCGTCAAGAAAGAAAAAAGACCTCACACCGGTTAGAATGGGCATCACCAGAAAATCTACAAACAACAAATGTTAGAGAAGGTGTGGAGAAAAGGGGACCCTCTTGCATTGTTTGTGGGAATGTAAATTGATACAGGCACTATGGAGAACAGTATGGAGGTTCCTTAAAAAAACTAAAAATAGAATTACCATATGACCCAGCAATCCCACTACTGGGCATACACCCAGAGAAAACCGTAATTCAAAAAGACACATGCACACCAACGTTCATTGCAGCACTATTTACAATAGCCAGGTCATAGAAGCAACCTAAATGCCTGCTGACAGATGAATGGATAAAGAAGATGTGATACATATACACAATGGAATATTACTCAGCCATAAAAAGGAACGAAATTGGGTCATTTGTAGAGACGTGGATGGACCTAGAGACTGTCATACAGAGTGAAGTAAGTCAGAAAGAGAAAAACAAATATTGTATATTAACGCATATATGTGGAATCTAGAAAAATGGTAAAGATGAACCAGTTTGCAAGGCAGAAACAGAGACACAGATGTAGAGAATAAATGTATGGACACCAACGGGGGAAGGCAGAGCAGAGAGTGTGGTGATGGGATGAATTGGGAGATTGGGATTGACATATATACACTAACATGTATAAAATAGGTAACTAATAAGAACCTTCTGTATAAAAAATAAACAAACAAACAAACAAATAAATAAAAGAAAAAAGACAATCTACAAAGTGGGAGAAACTATTTACAATTCATATATCTGATACGGAACTTGTATCTACAATGTATAAAGAACTCTTAAAGCAATAATAAAATAAGACAAAAAACCCAATTTAAAAATGAGCAAATGAATTGAATAGACATTTCACTGAAGAAGATATACAAATGGCCAATAATCACATGTAAATATGTTCAACATTATTAGTCATTAGGGAATGAGAAATCAACACCACTGCGTAATATTTCTTGGCTCCCACTAGTATGACTAAAGTGTTTAAAAGACAGTAACAAGTGTTGTCCAGGATATAGAGGAATGGGAATCTTCACTCCTTGTCAGTAAGTACGTAACGGTGCAATCTCTTTGGAAAACTGGAAATTCCTCAAAATGTTAAACACAGAGTTACCTTATGACCCAACAATCCCACGTGTAGGTATGTACCCAAGATAAACTTGTACAGAAATGTTCCCGATAACATTACTCAGTAGCCAAAAAGTGGAAACAGCTGATAAATGGATTAACATTAACTGATAAACGGATAAACAAAAATGTTGTGTATCAATACGTGGAATACTTGCCATCATCTGTCAAGGTTAACCCTGAGTTAAACATATGTTAAACAATGTAGAAACAACAGAAAAGCATTCCTCACAAAAAACAATATTTTTGAACAAGCTGTATACAGTAGGCAATAGAAGAAAGCAGCTTTATTTTTTCTACCATTTTTCCCTTTAAACCCTTTTTCTTGACTTGTTCTTCCCCAAGATCCTACTTTCTTTCCACATGAAATTTCATATGTACTATGTAACTTTTAAAGTCCCTTTCATATTAAAATATATTGCAGACATTCTAATTATTATACCATACCAACTATATAGTAAAGCTTATTTCCCTCTTAGGCTTAAAAAGTTCACAAAGTATGGGATGGTGAGGTGGCAGGAAATGACCATGGTCTGCTATATGCTTCCTTTGTCTATCTGCTTGATTTGTGTCAAACTGGGGTCCTCCAGGATGAGTGAGAAAGGTAGGAGAGGTATAATGCAGAATGATATGGCAACATT
This sequence comes from Orcinus orca, assembly GCF_937001465.1. Taxonomy (NCBI): domain Eukaryota; kingdom Metazoa; phylum Chordata; class Mammalia; order Artiodactyla; family Delphinidae; genus Orcinus; species Orcinus orca. The sequence continues at coordinate 79,610,869 of NC_064565.1, forward strand.
TTCATTCTCCTTATATCATACTTGTCCTTTCAACATCTTCTCACTCCCTGATCTCCTTATAGAAATGGGCAAGAGGAAAATGGAAAAAAGAAACTACTCTTTCTTCCATTCTTTCTCTCTCTCTCTCTGTCTGTCTCTCTAATCTTTGGAATTTTCTGCGTAGTAGAATATAGCTTTATTATTTTGTCTTTATTATACTTTATTTTCCATTTTGGAGACTGATAAAGTTAAAATGGAAATAGTCCAGCTTTAACATCCTGAATAAAAATTTTCTACAACAAAAGAGATACACACACACATCTCTAAACACAGATTTACAACTCTCTCTGTAATTCACCATGACAAGGTAGATCTATCAGCATGATCACCACCAGTTTAAAAAATGGCCTAAGATTCTGGTGGGGGGGAACCCACAAATGTAGAATCAATATTGATTTATTTAGAATGGTGTTGACTGTTCCATGAGGCAAAGACAACATGAGGACTCAGCAATGGTTGTTTTAAATATGATGTTGGAACCAGATGAAGTAACTACCCATTAATAAAGTAAAGCTACCAGAGAGAAAAGAATGGCATTGCAATCAATAAAAATGCTTAATTTAAAAAAACCCAGGGCTTCCCTGGTGGCGCAGTGGTTGAGAGTCCGCCTGCCGATGCAGGGGACACGGGTTCGTGCCCCGGTCCGGGAAGATCCCACATGCCGCGGAGCGGCTGGGCCCGTGAGCCATGGCCGCTGAGCCTGCGCGTCTGCAGCCTGTGCTCCGCAACGGGAGAGGCCACAACAGTGAGAGGCCCGCGTACCGCAAAAAAAACAAAAACAAAAACAAAAACCCCAAACAAGCAGGGTGGTAAAACTTCAGGAGTATTTAAGAGTGTAGACATTCATTCTCTTTACTATATCCTTCCCCCTCTTTGCCCTTCAACTAACATAAAAGTAGCAGTTTTTTCTAGGCTTTAATTTGGTATATATCAATAAATATACGTGACTAGCAACAACATCATAAGGCTAGAATAATCCCTGTTTTCTTTTTTAAATCTGAAAATCCACTGCCTGACATGAACAATAGCAACAGAGGAAAATCAATTGGCCTGTGAACCTGTACCCCCAGGATCGGCATTATGAATGCTGTGTAGTATGTGTCATTTCAAATGAAGCCTGTCTGATTAGATGATTCATGACCCCCATTTACAAATTAGAAGACAGTGCCTGGAATATGTGAAAGGTTATTCTTGGTCTCTAATTTGTGGCTGTGCGAAGTGAAAGTCATTGTTTTGTTTTTCCTCCAAGCAAAAGAGGTTATTAGAGAAAGTACAATTATTACAATGCCTGTAATTAGGATATAAGCAATACACAATTCTAGAATGATTCACAATGCATTAGCTTTGTTTAATTCTGATTATGTAGGAAGAAATTTTAAGTAGAACCCAACAACTTGGAAAACTGACAGTATTAAGGAGTTAGGAGCCAATTAGCTTTTAGCTCACTGTGCCAAGGAGATGATTCATACAGAAAAAGAAAAAAGTTTCCTTTAGTTATATACAGGAAGGCCAATGCAAATATTTAAGTGAAATATATCATTTTAGAAAATGTTGGCATTCAGTTATTTGACCATCGATGGTAATTTGACTCCAATCAAATTATCATGTTTGGCAGTGTTCATTTCTTTTAAAAATACTTTTTATAACTTATATGCTCATGAGAAAAGCCGAGTTTTTATCTACATATGCCAAAATATGTATTAAGTATATATAATAAGCATTTGTTCTCTATACAATAAATTAAAAATTACATATATATATAAAATTATATTTAGGCATAATGAAACTTCAAAACTAAATATATATAAATGCTATTTTTATTTTTCCAAGGTTCCAAATAGAAAAGTAAAGAAAGAAATGTTGAAGACCAAGTTCAATCTCAATATGAAAGAATTGAATGTAGAGATCTAAAAATCTTTGAATGAAAACCATTAAAACATGCTGTTTTAGTTTAGTCTCAAGGGCCAATAAATCACAGTGGATTAAAGAGAGTTTAGTTTTGGAGTGAAACCTTCCTGAGTTTGAATTCATTCCCCATACACTGTATAACAATGGGAAAATTAACCTGAGTTTCAATTTATTCATCAACAAAATGAATATTAGAATTCTAATGTCATAAAGTTATTGTGAGGAATAGACAATATACTTTGTCAATCCATACCAAAACTCAAGGCACCTAATAAATACGCAGCATTGCATAAATGTTTATTGCCATTATTATAGAGTTTTATTTTCCTTTTTTTCTAACTATGGTCAAATCCAGCAAGCATATAGTGATGGACTAAATGCTTACTTGGGTCAAAATTTTGTACTGTGCTAGGCATATATTGAATGTTTTAGAATTTTATTAAACTAGTAAAGCACATTTAAAGGACACATTTCAAATGTGAAAGTCATATATTCATTTATTCACCAAGAATTTTTTGAACATCTCTCATATACTAGGCATAGTGTGAGGTACTGAAGATAAAATAGTCATAAAATATAGTCCTTACCTTAATAGAGTTTATAATCTGGGATAGCAGAGAGATATTAATCAAACAATTATAAAAATGATGTAAATTTTCTGGTGTAATAAATGTACAGAAAAGTACATGATACTATATCAGGGAGGTCAGGAAGTTTTCTGGGAATATTATAGTTAAAATACTATTTTAGATACTTATGATTAAAATAATTAGTGCTCAACATATGGCAAAGCAGTAAAATAAGGAATTTGGCAAAAAAATTTTTTTCCTAATAACATGAGGACATTTTGGTTTAATTTGGAAAGCAAAATAAATCCAACTATAATTTTAAGTATATATTAATACATGCAAACAATGTTGTAGGAAATAACACCTACATAAGGCTTTTAGAGGACAAAAGTTTAATTCAATTTTCTTTCTCTTTCTAACCGGTTTTCCTGTGAAGAACTTTTAACATGTTCACTTTCATAACAACATAATTATTTTCAAATTGAAGTATTGCTTGGGTGCTCTGAGAAATAAACTTGAATGATTATGTCTTATCCAGATTTTTTGAAAAGAACACTTCAGAATGTAATTTCATTTAAGGGAAGTGAGGTAATTATAAAACTAACTTATGTGAAAAATGGACCTGTGTAATTATTTGCCTTCTCAATACATAAATTTGTAGCACTATACTTGACTAAAATGAGATAAATCATAAAATCATATAGCATGCTGAGTGGCTACATTGTATTGGTAAGCAGGGATGTACTATGTTAAGTATTTCTGTCCAGTGAAGATAAGCAAGCACTTTTTCTATCTCTGAAGGCCAACTATTCTCCTTCTCTACAGAGAGAGAGCTTGGATTTTGAATTTAAGACCTAAAGGAATATGATGCATTATCTACTTTCTAAGTTTCCTTCATATGGAGACTTTAAAAATTGATAATGCTTCTTAACTTTCTGAATAACATTACTGCATTTACATCAGGAAATTGGCCCCGATAAATGCTTTCATTCCTCATGAATATATGCAACAAAAATATATTAAAAGATACTTGTAAAGGTGGGATAAGAACATAGGTATAATTCTTCTAGCTCCTCAAAATCCAGGCTACCTAAAATAAGTGTTTTATGTGATTCACTTGTATATAGGCTGACAGATGTGCTGTATTTTGTCACTTGGGATTAAAAATCTTTGGTCAAAATGATGGAAGTGAAGTGTGACTGCAAACAGTCCTTTCCCTCTTGCCCAAGTCTTACCAGCAACTCTGTGGCAGCCTCTCTACTGTACCTCAGTCAGTAAGTAGCTGGTGAAAATACACACAAAAAATGAGCTAAATGGAAAAATGATCTCCTTTTTTTCCCTTTATGAAAACATCTTGTGGAGTGTTGGTGAAGATAAAGGATAAAATGCTTTCTTAGTAAACTGAAAGCACAAGGATTATTACCCCAGCAGGACTTATACATCTGGAAGCTCCTCAAACTTCATTAAAATAATGAACTCTAATTCTGGAATTTTAAGCATAAATGGTATGAGAAATCAAAATTGAATTTTAAAGAGAATATGTCTTCCCAATTTTTTTCTGTTTTGCTTTGGATCTGAAGGAGCTAGTACATGGTGCCTCTAGTCTACATCTGAGTGTGGAATCTAGTATGAGATAGATATAGGAATCTGGCAGATGGAAACGTGTAACCTTTTGTACTGTTACACTCCATTCTGGAGTGTTAGCCAAGTAGACTTGGGACAGGCTGCCACAAAAATAATTTGAAATTCCAAGGTAAATATAGCAGGAGTCTTGCCACAAAATTGCCCAAGGGAGGGGCTTCCCTGGTGGCGCAGTGGTTGAGAGTCCACCTGCCGATGCAGGGGACACGGGTTCGTGCCCCGGTCTGGGAAGATCCCACATGCCGCAGAGCGGCTGGGCCCGTGAGCCATGGCCGCTGAGCTTGCGTGTCTGGAGCCTATGCTCCGCAACAGGAGAGGCCACAACAGTGAGAGGCCCGCGTACCGCAAAAAAAAAAAAAAAAAAAAAAAAATTGCCCAAGGGAAGAAAACAGAAAGAAAGGAAATCTCTATGCCTTAATTAGATGCCATCAAGCTATAAATACAAATCACTTCTTGTCCACCAATTGAATAATTCAGTAAACCTCTTATATGGAGAGGAGTAAGAATACTTAGCAAGGAATTGGCAAGGAATACTTGGGTCAAATCCATCCTCAAGGAAATCTACCTGATCCACACTTGTCTCCTTCTGTTACAGTTCTGAACTGTTACTTCCATATGCACTCTGGCCTTTTTTTATGTGTAAAGTTTTTTTTTAATTAACATTTTATTTGTGGGTAATTTTGGATTTACAGAAGAGTTGAGATGAGTTCCTGAATATCCTGCAGCCAGATTTCTCTAATTTAACAGCCCTCAGAATGGCACATTTGTCAAAACTAACAAATTAACATTAAACCATACTATTAACTAAACAAGGACTTTATGCAGCTTTCACTGTTTTTCATTAATATCCTTGTTGTTGTTGTTCTAGGATCTAATACTGTTTTGAAATGCAGATTTGTGTATTATTTGGATATAGTGAGACCAACATATCAATAGATAATTGCCATTGAAAAGATAGTTTTACTCACAGTTCCCAAGAGGAGGGGGCATGCCACCCCATCTAGGACTACATGGGGAACATCAGGACTGGTCAGGAAGCAGATGGAACCAGGGGAAAATTTGGACAAGTGGCTTTATTTGGGTTTTTACAGGAAGGAATGGGAGAGGTAGTGTAAACAGGCTAAGTAAGTTTAAGATTAGATAGTTTGAATAATTTCAGTGGGCTCTGGGGTGTAGGAGATGTCAGGTTGTCTGGTTTTTGGCACTGGGGTGATTAGGGCAAAGAAGAGCAGACTGAGTGTGATAGCCTGTGAGAGCTTGACAAAGTTGGTAGTTGGGGTATGTGCTTCCCATTGGTTGGAAAGGCATGCTCCTGGGTGAGTTGTTTGTGACCTCTAGGAATTAGCTAACACTGAGTCACTCTAGTGTAAGCAAGGCCCCAAGGTGTCAAAATATCAGAATAAAAAGATATGGTTATATGTACATAGATACTTAATTTCATTTAGCCCTCTGGCTATTTTTGGTTTTGCTTTGCAATATTGTTTATTTATTTATTTTTTATTTGTATAACATGTCTTTTGTTTTTTTGGGCATGCTGTGCAGCTTGTGGGATCTTAGTTCCCCGACTAGGGATTGTATCCGCACCCTCGGCAGTGAAAGCGCAGAGTCTTAACCACTGGACCACCAGGGAATTCCCCTAACATCTCTTTTTAATTGAAATTTAGTTGACTTACAATGTCATGTTTGTTGTTTCAGGTGTACAGCACAGCAATTCAGTTTTTTTATATAAAAAATACCATTTTTCTTTTTCAGATTCTTTTCCACTATAGGTTATTACAAAATATTGAGTATAGTTCCCTGTGCTATGCAGTAGGTCCTTGTTGGTTACCTATTTTATATATAGTAGTACATATTTGTTAATCCCTTCCTCCTAATTTATCCCTTCCCCCTGCCCCCTTCCCCTTTGGTAACCATAAGTTTGTTTTCTAAGACTGTGGCTCTATCTCTGTTTTGTAAATAAGTTCATTTGTATCTTTTTTTTTTTAGATTCCATATATAAGTGATATTATATGATATTTGTATTTCCCTGTCTGGCTTACTTCATTTAGTATGATAATCTCTATGTCCATTCATGTTGCTGCAAATGGCATTATTTCATTCTTTCTTATGGCTGAGTAATATTCCATTGTATATATGTACCACATCTTCTTTATCCATTTATCTGTCAATGGACGTTTAGGTTGCTTCTCCGTCTTGGCTATTGTTAATTGTGCTGCAATGAACTTTGCGGTGAATGTATCTTTTCGAATTATAGTTTTCTCCAGATATATGCCCAGGAGCAGGGCCACAAGATCATATGGTAGCTCTATTTTTAGTTTTTTAAAGAACCTCCAAACTATTCTCCATAGAGGCTGTACCAATTTACAGTCCCACCAACAGTGGAGGAGAGTTCCTTTTTCTCCATATTATTTGTAGACTTTTTGATGATGACCATTCTGACTGGAGTGAGGTGATACCTCATTGTAGTTTTGACTTGCATCTCTCTAATAATTAATGATGTTGAGCATTTTTTCATGTGCCTGTTGACCTACTGTAAGACTTCTTTGGAGAAATATCTATTTAGATCTTCTGCCCATTTTTTGACTGGGTTTTTTGTTTGGTTTTTTCTTTTGATATTGACTTGTATGAGCTGTTTGTATATTTTGGAAATTAATCCCTTGTTGGTCACATCATTTGCAAATATTTTTTCCCAGTCCATAGGTGGTCTTTTCATTTTGTTTACGGCCTTCTTTGCTGTGCAAAAGCTTTTAAGTTTAATTAGGTCCCATTTGCTTATTTTTGCTTTTATGTCCATTACTTTAGGAGACAGATCCAAAAAGATATTGCTGTGATTTATGTCAAAGAGTATTCTGCCTATGTTTTCCTCTAGGAGTTTTATAAGTATCCGGTCTTACATTTAGGCCTTTAATCCATTTTGAGTTTATTTTTGTATATGGTGTCAGAGAATGTTCTAATTTCATTCTTTTACATGTAGATATCCACTTTTCTCAGCACCACTTATTGAAGAGACTGTCTTTTCTCCATTGTATATTTTTGCTTCCTTTGTTGTAGATTGACCATAAGTGCATGAGTGGGTTTATTTCTGGGCTTTCTGTCCTCTTCCATTTGTCTATATGTCTATTTTTGTGCCAGTATCATTCTGTTTTGATTATTGTAGCTTTGTATTAGAGTCTGAAATCAGGGAGCGTGATTCCTCCAGCTCTGTTCTTCTTTCTCAAGATAGCTTTGGCTATTCAGGGTCTTTGTATTTCCACACAAATTTAAAAACATTTTTTCTAGTTCCGTGACATACGTGATTGGTAATTTGATAGCGATTGCATTGAATCTGTAGATTGCCTTGGGTAGTATAATCACAGCCCTCTGGCTGTTTGGCACATGGCAGTTAGAGTGATATGCAACACGGTCTAAAAGGCACTCTTTGACTTACAATCTGTGCTCTGCCTTCTTCATGAGACTTATCTTGCACTTTTTCCTACATTTTTCCTCCTTTTTTTTCCTGGACTTCAGTCACACTGGCCATTTTTTACCCTCATGAAAATACTTGTCTTCTTCCTCACTTGAAGTCTTTGTAAACAAAATGATTTCTGCTTCTGTGCACGTCTTCTCTCTCACTCTCCACACACACACACACACACATGTATGCATGCATAAACAACAAGCTAAGATCTACACTCCCTCAACTACCAGCTGAAATGTTGATTCTGCAAAGAAATCTGCCCAAACCCACTGATAAAGCCACTTCCCCTACATTTGGGTATGTTAGCACCCTGAACTTATCTTTCATTGAACTTACTATAACTAGTTAAATAATGCAATTTGTAATTATTAGTTTAAGGGATGGCTCCTCCAGTATATTATATACTGTGTGACATCAGGGGCTAAATGTCTCATTCTCTTTTGTCCTGGTACAATATACTGTGCTGTACAAAACACAGAGCTGTGCAAAAATAGTATGCAACATACGATGCATAACAACTTTTCTAAAGGTGAGTAAAGTTATATCTGCATTAACATTATTGCTGCAGGCTCTCTTTTTAATGAAAGCTTTGTTATATAATTTGTTGATGTATAAATCAAATACTATTAGAATTTTGCCATATTTGCTTAATTTAACTTTGTATGTATGTGTTTCTATAATTAATTTATTTACATAGATTGTTAGTTATCTTTCTGGATCAATCTTAATCAAGAAAAAGTCCATGTCTTAGATTGGGTTTTCCCAGAAATAGACCAGAAGATGATTCAAGCTCAAATAATTTGTTAGGAAGGGGAAAGAAACACAGAAAGAGAGAAAATAAGTGAGATAGGGAAGGTAGCCAATAAAGAGTGCATTACCAAGCCAGCTACTCCTTGACTTGCTGACACCTGATCCCTCCAGGGAAACTCCTGATTCAGAGTACAACACACCTCGCCTACAAATCATCCAAAAGGGTGAGAGAGTATTTATGTCAAACCCTAATCAATTATTGTTTGAGGATTTCTCAAATGATTAATTCCCTGATGCTCATGCCTTACTCACATGAAAGGCAGCAAAGTATGTCCTGATGGCAAGAAAAACTCTTATGACTCTAATAAGGTGTTCACACATGCAGTCACACTGACACATAAGAAAGTAGTAAAGGCAAGAGTGTAGGGTTATGCACTGACCACTGTTATATTTCCCGACCATTTTTTTTTTCTAGTTCTCTTGGCTTTTTGAAGGGAATAGGCTAGTTTTATTAAAATAAAATATGCCACAGTATGAATTTGTCTAATTATTCCCTCATGATGTCATCTAACTTGTTTTTCCACATTCTAATATTTCCTATAAATTAAAAATTAGTTATAAAGGCTTGCAACAGGTTCAAATTGAAATTTTCACAAGGATGTTCCATAGAGGCTGATGTAGTTCTTCATACTGCATTATAGCATGTTATACAGAATGTCAAATGTTCACTTTTTTATGATGTGATCTTTAATCACCCAGTTATAGTTGTAACCTCTAGATGTTACCATTGTAAAGGTCAATTTTGTCCCCTTCACAACTAGCAAGTAAACTAATGATGATATTCTGATACCCTTCAATTAGCCAGTCATCAGCACCTTTTCGAATTCTTGTTTTAGCATCCAGGGTTGATTCTATACTGAATCAATTATTTTGGAGGAATGACAAGGGTGATTTTATTTATTTAATATATATATATTTTTTGCGGTACGTGGGCCACTGCTGTGGCCTCTCCCATTGCGGAGCACAGGCTCCGGACACGCAGGCTCAGCGGCCATGGCTCACGGGCCCAGCCGCTCCGCGGCATGTGGGATCTTCCCGGACCGGGGTACGAACCTGTGTCCCCTGCATCGGCAGGCGGACTCTCAACCACTGTGCCACCAGGGAAGCCCAGACAAGGGAGATTTTAAACTATTGTTTCTTTTATGATTATTACCTGAAAATTTCCTGTTTAAAAGAGGAGGAAAAAGGAGAAGGAGGTAGTGGAGGATGAGGAAGGTGAGAAGAAGGAAAAGGCAATGGAGAAGGCAAAGGGAAAAAAAGGGCTCTTTTTCATCAAGTGGGAATAAGTTATAGCTTCTTCTAACAAAGCAGGCTAAGTACTTGCAAACATATTTTTCTTTTTAATTACCAAATTTTACTGTAAGAATTTGTTGTAATGGTGATCTCCAGTGGCGGCAAATTACTTTTTCTCTCACAAAAAAATTCATAGATTTTTATTTACTTAATATTTTACATTCAGTTATAATCAGTGTTATACTTAGTGCACATATTATCATATTGTCCCAAATTTCATCGGGAAATTTACCCTTCTTTGAGGGTTGTAATGCCTTGAGGAAGAATAATACCTTTTGTTTGGATCATAGTAAGTTATGCAATGTTAAGAATTTGTTTGTGAATATATGTCTTTAATGTATTGGAGATATTTGCAAAAATCTTCATTTTATATCTTTGTGACTTCCAAATGCATTTCCCCACAATAAGCTTTTTTAAAGGATACATTTTCTTTGGTATCCTTAAAAGTGATGACATCATTTTTTTAAAGCTAGAAGGAATGATTAAAATGTACTGACTTTAAAGACCCATACTCTGAGTGTAAATTCCTTTTTTCATCTCAAAGATTCATTCTGCAAGTTTCTTTTTATCCTAGTCTTTTGGAACCCTAAGAACAATTCTTAATTTTATGTACTAAGTCAGCATTAATTTTGTATTTTATAACTTTGCAGTTGGAGTATGTAACATACACTTAAGTATCTAAGGTGTGCTCTCTAAATGATTTATTTTTTAAAAAGTAATTTATATACATATGATCTCTTCCAGGAAACAGAAAGGGTTTTCCCTCGAGGGCCTTAGAAGCAGAAAAGATGGCAGCATACAATTTTCACAAATGAACTTGTAATAAGAATACACTGCCAAATCACAACGATTTATATGCAATTGTAAAATATAAATACTTAATGTGGTTTTTAAGGCACTGACTTGTATTGAATCAGTCACCTCCGTAAGTCATAGGTGTTGATTTTTTTAAAACATTATTGATTTGTTAAAGAGAAAGCTATCTTGGGTCCATAATTTTTCTCATTATGAAACACTAAGTAGCTAGAGGTTTTTAAAATAGTGGTTCAGCTAAGAGAATCTATTTTTGAAAGATTAGCTTTGAACTTCTCTTTTAGTGCATCTGTTTACATTCTCTATGATCATTTGCAATATAATTGAAAATATGCCTTTTATTTAGCCAGCCTTTATTAAATTGATTCTTGTATGTTGATTAAGGTTGGCAAAGCTTCATCTCTCAGGACACTAAAAATAATGTGGCCTTATTAATGATACCATAAAACATTTTTTGTAGCTTCAGGTAGAGAGAATTTAGCAAAGCATACTTCCCTGCTGATGTTGCATTATACCCCATTGTAGTGTAAGGTTATCATTTTATTCTCTCATTCACCATTGATCCTTGTTTTCACTCTCTGTTTTCTACCTCCACTTCATCAACTATAATATTATTAAGAACATTACAATCATCATAGGGAAAATGTGAATAATTATAAGTAACAGTATAGGAAATCTGCATTTATCACTGGTAGTGTGGATCTGGTTAATGATTGTCTATCTTATGATTCGTCGTATTTAAGATTCTGTACCAGATAGTATGTTATATGTTGAACTGATTCCTTTCACACCACGAAAAAAAATTATATGTTGAAGTTTTAACACCCAGTACCTCAGAATGTGAGCTTACTTGGAAATAGGGTTGATGCTGATGTAATTAGTTAAGATGAGGTCATTCTGGAGTAGGATGGGCCCCACTCCCATATGACTGGTGTCTTTGTAAAAGGGGGAACTTTGGAGACAGCCATATATACAGGGAGAATGCCATCTGCAAGCCACGACCTGCAATAGATCCTTCCCTCATAGAACTCAGAAGGAGCCAAATCTTCCCACACCTTGAGTTTGGACTTTTAACCTCCAGAACTGTGAGGCAAGAGGTTTCAGTCATTTAAGCCACCTATTTTGTGGCTTTTTTGTGGCTTTTTACGACAGACCTAGCAAACTAGCACACGTGATTACTGCAGTTTTACAAGTGTGGCTGAAGTGGTAAGTCAGCATGCTATAGAAGTATACAAATAACGAGCATGTTATCTTCTATTCAGCCTAGTGGAGAACATAATACACTTGTTTGCAACATGGTGACTCCAATTTAGATTGACACTTGCTAGTATGACATATCTATTTTTATTTTATTATAGACTATAGCTATAGATGTCTTCACGTCATTGAGTCTAATTGTACTTTGAAGTGTCTGAAGCAAATTTGATGACATTTTCCCGGGGCAAGAGAAAGTGTGTGTATTGTGTTCAGGAAACTCTCTCTATGGTGCTCAGAAGCATTATCTGCAGATAAAAGATAGAACTGCCAACTCAATGGATCATCTCAGAAAAGCTTTCTTTTCACTCTTCCCATCGCTGTCCAAACAGCTTGAAAGTTAGTGGATATTTATCTTCTTTACATGATCAGCCAATGTAATTAAATGGAAGTAATGACAGTTCCATTGTATTAGGTAGAATGTTAAATCAATATTACACTGTCACTTCACTTGATTCTTAAGCTGACAAAAAAACTTAGTTTTATGAAACCAGTTTTGGGGATTTTCTTTTACTTGAATTCTAGAATGCAGATTTATACCCCAATTATTTAAACTTCACCTTATTAATACACTGACAAAAGATGTTGGATGTATGCCAGTTTCACATTTTAAAACAAATTTACAGATAATATAACATTACTACTCAAATTCAAAACAGTTATTTAAAGTTATGAATTTTTATATTTCTACCAATGGAATACGCATAAGTTAAAACTGTTACATTTATAAAACTTTAGACTCTAATTATTTTAAAACAAATAAATTATACATGTGTTTGCTAATTCTTAATTTGAAACAAAAAATATTTCTAGCCTTCTGTTAATCCAGTTTCAAAATTATACAATGTCTCTTTCAATTATTAAAACCTTTTTGCTCTCTAATTTTCTCTCAGAATATTGTTCTCAGTAGTCCAAGACATAGGCATCAAAATGTCACCTCAGGCCTCCTCCTTTCTCAGCATATAGAAAACAATAGGTATAAAGAAACTATCTTCCTTTTTGTCCACGTTAATGATTTATAAGCTTTCCTTTTTTTTTTCTATCAGGAAAGATGACAGATTTCTATTTATTAAGTGCTATGTAATATTTCTATTCATTAAAATCAAAATAAGTAATATTTCTATTTACTTTGTTTCCTGACAGTGGAATTTTATATCTCCTTGCTCTTTGCCTTCCTTTCCTCAGGCTTCTGGGTGTTTTTGAGCAGATGAGTGGTAAAATTAAAGGCATGTTTATCAATGTCATGTTTCAGAGTTTGGTCAGGAAAACATATATGTACAAGGTATTTTAACAAAGATGATTTAATATAAAGAATTGACTTGGTAGGCATGAGCAAATTTAGAAAGAAAAGAAAGAAAAGCAAAGGAAAGGAGAAGAAAAGAAAGAAAAAGAAAAGGAAAACTATGGCAGCATACAAATAGCGTAGGAAGCAACTAAATCCCTAGGACTAGGACAGGTGTCAAACTATGGCCTATGGGCCAAATCCAGTGTGCCACCTAATTTTTTTTTTAAAGAAGATGTTGGGAGTAGAAGTTTATTAATTAATTAATTTATTTTTTTGTTGTGTTGGATCTTCGTTTCTGTGTGAGGGCTTTCTCTAGTTGTGGCAAGCGGGGGCCACTCTTCATCACAGTGCACAGGCCTCTCACTATCGCGGCCTCTCTTTTTGCGGAGCACAGGCTCCAGACGCGCAGGCTCATTGTTGTGGCTCACGGGCCTAGTTGCTCCGCAGCATGTGGGATCCTCCCAGACCAGGGCTCGAACCCATATCCCCTGCATTAGCAGGCAGATTCTCAACCACTGCGCTACCAGGGAAGCCCAAGTGTGCCACCTAATTTTTAAGGCAAACTAAGAATGGTTTTTATATTTTAAATTTTTCTGTAAGTACCTACATAATATCACCAATGTTACCTCTTAGCCTTCAAAACTCAAAATATATAAAAAGTTTGTTGACCCCTGAACTAGAGGAGCAAAGGGAAGAGGTCTTGTGATAAAGTCCAAGGAGCTGGATCTCTCATACCTCTGCTAAAATCTCTGAGGATTTTGCCTTCAGGCTGGTTCTGAGAATGCCAAAAGAAGTCAAAGACTAGAAACAACTGTGTCTGCCAGGCTGAAGGGGCAACACTGAGAGGGATAGTATTCAATTAGGAGTGGTAGGTCTTACTCCCTTCCTTCTGCCTCAGTAGCCCTCTATTCCTCCCTATGGTGGTTTGCAGAGCCCTAGCCCCAGCTTCATAGTGCTTGGAGCTTTGACTATATGGCACTGAAAGACTACTGCTTATTAGCCAAGGTGGTGTACTAGATAGCTCTGAAATGTCTGACAAGAGATTTGTTTTTGATTTAGATGACGTAACTTTCAAGACAGAGAGGCACAATAAAGTACTCCTAAAGAAAACACTCAAAAACACCTGAATCTATCTATGCTTTACTTGCTCTCTGCTTTCATTCCAGGCCATGTGTTTATTCTCATATACAAATATTGTCACCTTATAGGTTACTCAGATTCTCTGTGGTCTCTTTCTTTTATTCAGAGTAAGAATCTATTGTTTCCACATAGCCTCTTTGCACAGGTGCAATGTTAGAATGGTAACAAACTTAAGTCAATGCCAACCGCCCCTGTGTGAGAAAGAAATAATCTCCATTTTCTTCTCCCCCAAGTCATTCATGCAGGTCAATCAAATTAAGCATTGATCATTACCTTAACCCAGGGTTTTACTTTTAGAGGTGTAGTGCAGAAATATAAATTAATAGAACCAACCACTCATTTCTCTCCACCCAGCCCCTGTCATGAATTAACATAGATTCATGGTCTTGTTCTCTATATTTCACTGGATGGATAGGGTATATAAGGGATAAAATCATAATAAATATTTTTGGATTATTATTTGACTACTGCATCCATATTTCCAGGGAAAATCAAAAAGTCAAGCTGAATCTTAGAGCACTATCTCAATTAGCAGAATGTATGAATTTTAAGGAGAAGATTATGACCACAACTCAATCATATTATGTTCGCTTCTAACTCCTCTTGTCTGAAGTAGAGACCTACTTCTCCAGGAGTGCTTCTGTAAGAACAAAGATTTGTTTTGCATTTGATAATTTGCTTCAATCTTACTATGTACAGTGACCTCTGAACTGAACTAATTATCCTTTGTAAATTTTTACACATTATGAATATTATACACATTGTAGTAAGGTAAATTTCTTGGTAAATGAGCAAAAACAGACATAATGTTAATGAGTTAAAATTTGAAAGTTAGAGTGTTTGGAAAATCTAACACAAAAAAGTCAATAGACATGTACTAGTCTTCTAGGCTGCCATAACAAAATACCACAGACTGAGTGGCTTAAGAAACAGAGATTTATTTTCTCACAATTCTGGAGACTGGAAGTTTAAGATCAAGGTGCCAGGTGGGTTGGTGTCTGGTGAGAGCTGACAAAGATTCTTTCATTGACCAAACCCTACTCAGGTTCCTCTGAACTCTTTCAACCAAGCCCAATCTTTGGACTTCCATGTTTATCTCTGTGTTCAGTTTTAGCAAGAATCCTACTAAGTCAGTTTAACCAGATGCCCACCCCTACCCTCCATATCTGATCACCCTCAATATCCAATCAGGTTCCTTATCCTTGATTATACCCCAGGAGATGTCTGATCACCCTGGCCTGCCTTCAACAAGAATCCTGTTAGGTCAGTCAAGCCAAAATCTCCTTTATTCTTGATGTTTCTCTTAGTAATTTTTCATCTCTGACCCCCACCACTTTGTGCATGCTGTATTTGGAGTTGACTTCAAAATTCCATTGCAGCGGTCCCTACATCTACGGCATTAGTGCCTCCTTGAATAAAGTCTGCCTTGCCAATTTGAACAAGTGTCATGAACAGTTTTTTCTTTAACAGGGCTCTTTAACAGGGCTCCCCTTGGGTTGCAAATGTCCACCTTCCCTGTGTGCTCATATGACCTCTTTGTGTGTGTGTAGGGAGAGTGAGAAAGTGAGCACTCTGGTGTCTGTTCTCATAAGGACAGTAATCCCATTGGATCAGAGACCCACCTTTATAACCTCATTTAACATCATTTACCTCTTTAGAGGACCCATCGCCAAATACAGCCACACTGGAGGTTAGGATTTCAATGAATTTTGGGGGGACACAAACATTCAGTCTATAATAAAATGGATAGCTGTGGAGACTTATATAGTGAGTCTAGTATACAGTCACGTGTCTGAACTTTATTAAAATTAAAGCATCTCTTCTTTCTCAGCTTAGACTTCTTCTTATAAAGAAGTCTGAAACAGGAAGAGAAATTGTAATCACTTTTATTCTGGTCAATAAATGTTGCTTTTCTTCTACATCCAACTTCATTCTTGGTATTTCAGCCTTATTTTCTTATTTCTCCAGGGCTGGAGTGAGGAGGAACTGGGAGAAAAAGTAAGAGTCAGGAAATGTTTTATTTAATTGACAGTGATATCAACCTGTGTTGTTTTCTTACAGTCAAGGGAGATATTTACAGCTAACTTTCCTTTTGGTTGAATTTGTGGACTTTTCAGAGACTATCACTATAGATCATTGTTCTGTAGATTCCTTAACATGTCTCTCCCTCTCCTGGCTGCTTAGCACTCTGTTCTCAATGTCTGGTTTATGACAGTAGACCTCACAGAGATGTTCTTTTTTGGAGTTTCACCAGATAACTGTCTTGGAAAAATCCCTTTAAGACAGTTCTCTTTGTTGCCTATTTCTAAAGGGAATATACCCTGATATCCTTTGTGAGCTAAACTCTGCATGTGAAGATTGTCTCCTACACAGCCATCTCAGTCAATTAGATGGTCATTCAGCATCTTCTTAGGCTTTCGGACGTTTCTAGGTCTGTCTACAGAATCAGCCATTGTATTCTTCTTCTCTCCAGATATTAAGGGAAATAGGTCAAACTCTCTGAATGGTCACCTGAAACTCCTTTTTTTGGGTTGCAGAAGAGGTGGGAGCATCATTCTCTATTACAGCTGCTGTGAAAGGGGTCACACACTGTACTAATAATTCCCTCCAAAGAACTTCTCTGCCTATTTGACTGTTCCACTTTTCCACTTTTCCACTTTCAAAGATGAGAGCCTAAAGGTTGCAGAACTAACATTTGAACACCCTTTTGCTCATCCTTTCGCAAGTGGTCTGGAAACACACAAACCTCAAGGTCCTGTTCTCTTGGGACATCCAGAATTAAGTCAGTAATAATCCCATTTGGTGTCCTAGTACAATATGTAAAGGATTATAAGCAAAGTGGCAAAATACCACAGATAATGCAGAGAAGGTTCTTTAAATCATTTAGAGTGCTTTCTTAAATTAGCTCATTATTAATTTCCTGCCAGGAAACCATTGCCCTAAACAATGTATATAATTTTGAAATAAGTCACTATCAAGTGTTTTATACTGACAGCTGAATGAATGGAAGACTTTTTTTCTCATTTCAGGGCATAGAGAATTATGTTAAGCATTTATTTTGAAATAAAATGCACTGTGTAATTAATTGCATATGAAACACATCATTCATTGCAGAATTAGTTTATACTTTCAAAAGTTTTCTTGGGCTGCAATTGATCATACATATTTCATACTATTTTAGATTTGTACACTTTTGCATTTGGTATAACTTAGTTCCAACTGTGTTGTAAAATGATTACCAAATACTCTCTGGAGGCAAACTGAGGGAAAAGTGCTTTATCTGGTAAACTGAAATGTTAAGTCATTAATCATGTTCTTCCTCATCATTTTCTTTTTAAAGACAAATGGTTTGCATTCAAGTAAGGCTTATAAGTCATAGCCATATTTAAAGTGGGAAAGCTGGACATATTTAATATTTGTTTAAATTCTCTCAGTCTTCATTCTATCCTCCTTCTATCTTGACTTCATGTACTCTAGAGGCTATAAAGTTAGAAAAAACAAACAAAATGACTTTCCCAAACTCCTTTGAAGCTAAGGTGCTACATGTAGATGCACTTACATGAGACTTACAGGCAGAAGAGAGAAATGTGATCAAATCAACCAGTGTGGGGAGTTTGTGTCTTTTGGTTCTTCATCTTCTGAAAGAGCCATGGTGGATATTCTTGAACTTGGGTCTTTATTATCATAGGCAACTACTGTCTGGTGCTGCAGCACAGGAGTTATAACAATGCCACCTAGTGTTTCTTCTGGCTATTTCTTGTGGTGTATAATCTAAGTCTTGTTCTCTGGTATATATCTTTAAATAAATACTTGTCATCTTAAACTAGCTAGGATGGATTTTCCTTTCTGCAGCTAAGAACTCATGCAACAATTAAGACATTAGAGTCCATAGGCAATGTGAATGAGGAATTGGTTTTCTAACCTGAATGGGTTTAGAGGCAGTGAAGTCCTGATTAGAATTAGAAGAGGAAACATTGTGTCACAATTCTTGTTTAAAATTGTTTTTGAAGTCACCTGGAAAGATGGATGGAGAGAAGGCAAATCTTCTGAAGAGAAAGTAGATACTATCATAGGACAGTTTAGAGGTCATAAGATTCCTTCTAACTGGGAAAGATAGTGAAATGAGAGTCTTAAGATTTTAAATTATAAGTTCAAATCTTTGTCAGAGAATCAAAAAGCTCCTATGACTCCTTTAAATGTACCTTATATCTCGTAGTTGCAGATCTGATTTAATAAAAATTTAGGTTTAAAATTCTCATCCTTGCCAAGCAAAGGTAAAACTTAGGTTTAAAAATGTGGGGAACTTGGGAGAGTTGGGGTAACTCCAGGTAATAAAAACTCTCAAATCTCACTGAGACTTCCTGCCAGCAAAAGCAGTAAATTTTTCCACCTCTTGAAATATGGAGGCTGTGTTTACCTTTTATAAAATTACACCAGAAATGTTTCCATGCAAAGTAATGTACTTTCTCCTGATACCTCTCCCCTTTCACTCTTCATAGACTCCAGATCAATACCTAGAATCAGTTTCCTTTATGCTTTAGGGTATCAGAAACTTGAACGATAAAGATTATACAATAAGATAAATAAGTACTAGGGATGTAATGCACAACATGATAATTATAATCAACACTGCTACATGTTTTACATGCAAGTTGCTAAGAGAGGAAATCTTGAGTTCTCATCACAAGGAAAACTGTTTTTTCTCTATTTCTTTAATGTTTATTTGAGATGATGGATGTTCACTAAACTTATTGTGATAATTATCTGATGATGTATGTAAGTAGAATCATTATGACGTACATCTTAAACGCATACAGTACTGTATGTCAATTATGTCTCAAAAAAACTGGAAGAAAAAGATTATACAATAGAAGTGTTCAAATATTTTGTTAACTTATAACAGTAAGAATTTAAGAATGTGTATGAGAACGTATACTTATTGTGTTAGATACATAAGGGGAGATGCTTTTATACTGGCTAAACATATTGATTCGGGTGAACTGAGTAGAGATTTGTTTCAATCAATATACTAACTCAAACAGCCGTAAATGGCTATAACTGTAGTTTGTTTTTGATTAGTGACCTATAACCTGGATTCAGTGATGTCTATTTAAATGAAGTTGAGACGCCAGAAATTCCTTGGCTTCATAATAAATTATCAAAATAACTATGGAAATAGTATAAATAATATAAAGATTCCTCATAACCTGCTTACCTACTATTCAAATGCATAAAAGAAGAAGACATAGAACATAGTTGCTTAACCCAAGGCATTTGGAAAACAATTTTGAAGACAGATTCAGCATATTTGAAAAGTGCTATGGTGTTTTTCTCTGTAGTCTGGCAATGAAGGTAGAATACGTTGCCTTTGAGATGGGATTTTTTATTTTATTTGTGCTGTTGGCATCCTGCAGTGCCGAAGCCAGGTAACAACGTGTCAACTACAAAGAGCAGTTGTCTTTAAAGTCAGGTTAGGCCTAAGAATGGTGTGACCAGCAGGGATGTTTTTGCAGGGACTAAATGAAATTATAGCTTTTAACAATCCAAAATGTTGGTTAGACCATTTACTCCTATTTTAATCTATATAACAGAAAAGGAAACTGTAGATCTGGTGAATGAAGGCCTGGTGTGAGCCGCAATGAGAGTTTTAGTCCCTCACTAAATTCTAATATTTGAATCTTATACAATAACCACGACTCCACCAGCATCACATCGTATTGTACAAGAAGTCCCTGTGTGATGAAATGGAGCCCATGAAGGCACTTAGAACAAGGCTCAAAATTTCGTCAAAAATATGATTACTAGGAAATAATTTATCAGATCCATTTAACTCTTCTCTGTTTTTCTGTTTCCCTTTAAATTACCTGTTGCCACTGATGCTGCTTGACATTTCTTGTAGATGGCACTTATGCTGTGGAATTATTTACTTTTATATTTTTCCTCTGATGGCTATAAAATGTTTCAAATTAATTGCTGCATCCACCGAGATGATCATAAGCTTTCATCGTTTAATCTGTTAATATGATTACCTTTCTTATTTCCTAATGTTAACCCTTCCATTCTGAAAGTATACCTCAGTTGATTACATTGCAATTTAAAGATGTTGGTGGATTTTAAAATTTATGAGTGCATCATATTCATTAGATCAGCCTAAAATTACATCTTGGTTGTCATTGGTTAGGTTTGATTTCAAGATTACACCAACATTTTAAATGGCTAGAAGAATTCCTTTCTAAATATATTTTTTCTTAAGGATAGTTTATATAAGATAGATAGATATAGATATAGGTAGCACTATAGATATATAGAGATAAAAACTGTTCTGGAAAGTTGAGAAGAGCTGAACACTAAAACTAAAGGGCCTTGTGTGTGTGTGTTATTTTCTACTTTTGCAAATTTTTACAAGTTATTTTAGTTCTAATTAGTATTCTATTTCTTTTCAGACCAGTTTGATAGGCTGTATTTTTCTAGAAAATTATTCAAGTTTTCTATTTTATTGCCATATTTTTTTATTTTAAAATTTAAATGTTTTATATATCTGCAGTCATTACCAATTTTTTATATTTTGCATTCTCATAATTCTTTATACTTTTTTCTCTGTCAATCTTAATAGAAGTTTATTATTATTGATTCTCTTTACAATACCTTTGTTTTGTGTTTCTTTTTAGAATTTTTGTACTTGTCTTTATTATTTCTTTAATTTCCTTTCTTTCAGTTTGACCTGTAGTTATTTTTCCAACTTTTAAAGTTGTATCCTCAGACCATCACGCTAGGTGTTTTAATGAGATAAAGTTTAATTTGAGTGTGAGTGCTATTTTACCAAATTAATTTCAGTTTTCTTTTAATCTCTGTTCTCATAAGTTTTTCCCTTACATTCTTAAAAGTTCAGCAATGGATTTAATTGATGTTTGATTTAATAGATATAGAATTTTAGGCATTAGTAGTGAATGCAATAGATTTTTTTAGTCCATCCGGCTTACATATTGCCAGGGATGTCAGTCTCAATTTATAATTTAACCCTTTTCAATTATGCTTCTACCATTACAACTCAGCCAACATGCTCATGTGTAACGGGCATGTTATTTCCTTAATAGAACCCTAAAACACTCTATTTTCATGTCTTAGAACACTTACTCCATTGGTTTCCATGACACCACAATTTTTGTTTTTGTTGTATGGAACTATCCTCTCCTTTTTCAGCCTCCCTGCTGCCTTTTCTGTCTATATTTATGTGTAACTGCTCTTCAGTAGCTGATATGAGGCCTTTGTCCACCTCTTGCTGTGCATATTTTTAATTTAGGTTACCTATTCAAATGGCTCAAAATATATCTGTTAATGATTCCTAAATTTGTTCCTTTTGACAGTTCTTACCTTCTGAATTGCAGACTCTTCAAGTTGATGCCTCCCTTGACGTTATCCTTTGGATGCCTACAGTATCACTGCCTGTTCCAGGTGACTTAATATTTTTCTTATTTTCCCTTAATAACCCTTGTATCCATTCTTTATTCTTGAAGTTTAGCAAATTTGCCAAAGTATATATGGTTTTGTTACTTATGTTTCTTTTTTTTTTTCCTCAAAATCCCTGCCTCTGGTCCACATATTCTGGTATTGAGTCAGTCATCTCAGAAAAAATTCCTTCATTTATTAAGCAATTGGCTTTAAAGCTGCATGTAAATTTCTGTAACTTTACTCAAAGGTGTTTAAGTAACATGTGTGGTTAATTGCTTTGTAGGAAAAACCCAAATTATTTGCTCTGATAGTTTCAGGGCAGGGATTTATGCCCATTTTCAGAGTACATGGGCTACTATGGTAGAACTACGGGAATGTTCAGTCACAGTTTTCTGTTGGTGGAGACTTCCAGAATACTATGAGAGGGATAATCCTCATTCCAAAGTACAATGCTATATATGGAAAAAATATCATTAGTCTGCAGTACCAGAATATCAAAAATTGTATTCTACTCATTTTAAAGCTGAATTGGTTCCTAAGATTAGACTTTCAATCAAATTTGCACAATATAATCACAGAACTTTTACAAAAGTGTCATTTGAACTAATCCATTAGCCCCATCCAAATTAGCCCAGTTGTTTATAAGTACTAAATGCACTACAAAGCCTAACGTGTTTGTTATGCTCCATTATCATAGCACCTGTTAAACAGCCCACAGCAGCTGTACTTTTAACAGATTACAGACCATTAGGCAAGTTATACAATACCTTCCTTTTATAACCTAATTTACTTTCTTTTGCATGAGACTCTCTGGATCATAAAATGAGAACTTTTTCATAGCCTTTCACTGATTGAGATGAGGAGAGTGATTTTTAAATTATTAGGGTGCTCAGATAAAACTTGCAAATGCTATGGTAAAATGCAGTAGTAAAATATTTCATTAACTTTTAATCCAATTTAAGGTTTTTTTTTCCCTTTGGGACTAGATAGCTTTAGATTCATCATGATCTTTTTGGAACAATTTTTGAAGAAAAGTTAAGAGTAAAACTATAGAGTAAGGAAACACAAAGCCCTTTATTAAAAGATTTTTTTCAGAGTCCAGACAGTTGCCAAATGGAAGAAACATCTGGCATCTATTTTATTCCTTCATTAATTTTTTAAGCATTTGCAGGTTGTCTAAATCATCAAAACCCTCCTGTGTATGCAGGCACATACATAGGAAATTACCTTTAGAGTAATAAAGAATATAAAATAGATGAGGCAATTTATTCACTTATTCAAGATTCAATAGGAGTCCAGAAGCTTTGGGCATTCTGCTAGGTACTGGCAATTAAAACAGTGAGAAAATCTAACTTACCTAACTTGGTCCTTGCTCTCATGGAGCTTACAGTTGTCTGGGGAAGGCAGGCTTTAATCAAATGTACCAGAACAACAAAAAATAAACAAAAGCAGCAATGCTACACACACATATATGTATGTATATATATCTTTTATTATGTATATACATTATCTGTGAAGTAGAAATACTCATGTGTGTACACACACACACACACACACACACACACCAAGAAACAAGAGGATCACAGTGTGCTGTGGCTTACCATAACCCTCAGGAAGTAATATTTTCATCAAAAGCTAGTGTTAAGTAGGTGATATTGGAGAAGGGCATGTGGAGGAGGGAGGAAATATTAGATTATTCTGGGGAAGAGAACCACACACAGTTGCAGAAATTCTGTGGTAAGGATTGCATGGGAAACACTTGGAACTTTGAAAGAATGCTGGTATGGCTGGAATACAGAACCAAGGGGGAAGATTGCAATGGCTCAGTCTGCAGAGTTTCACAGGGACCAACTTACTTAGCACTTTGTAGCCAATGTTGTTTTTCGGTCTTTATCCTAGATTCAGGGGGGGAAACAGCATGTGTTTTTAAGCAAGGAATTTGTCTTCAAAACTTCTATGGTTGCTGTATAGAGAATGGAAGTAGAAAAGGGAAAGCAGTGTGTAATAAATATATACAGTCATAGAACTAGGTCAAAGAAGATCTCATTCTGCTACAAATTTCAAATAAATGAATTAAATCCTAATTCATCCTTCCTGGAATTTTCAGACTATTTTTAAGGTACATTCATGTAACCCTTACATGTAACCCTTCTTTAAAAAGAAACAACAAAGACCCATTGGAAAATGGCACTGTAGGAGTGAACAAGAATTTAAATTATCAGAGAACATTTACAACATACTATACCATTTAGAGTATTAGAGGTGTTGGTAATTGACAGCTGTGTTCCTTGACTGGGTTTGTAACTAAAAGAGAGATTAGCAAAGGAGACTGGCAGAAGGTGATCAAGATATCACCTTTGTTAATGGTAAAGCCATAGGGATGGTAATGGCTTAGCTTTGGCCAAATGGCTTCAGAAAACTGCATTCAAAAGTGAATAACCATAATTACTGTGCTAAAGGCAAAGCTGGATATCACCAAGGGAGATAGGAGGTGGGTTGGACTTGTAAAAGTTAAACTAGTGAAGTAGCAACAACATACGCTCTCTGCAGACAGTCATATACCAAAACAGAAGAAGAAATAGGAAGGGGTTCAACCATGTTTGCTTAGTGTTTCTCTTTCAGACTCACCCATAAGATGAGATATGCCTCTTTCCTTGGAGTGAATTGGTGGAGAGAGGATTGCTACTGTAATGGAGCATTCTCCACATTTAAAAACATAAGTAGAAATTTAAGCTTCTATTTAATATTTTGTCTTTTTTTGACCCATTACTCTTAACTATTAACTGGGGTCTGGCTCTTTCTCTCTGTAAAGGAGCTCAGTAGTTTCTTAAGGACGTCTTTGCCCACTTTCCTAAGGTCAGTTCCTAATAACAATAAACCCTCCTTTGGGTATGGTAGTAGGCATGAGCAGTATAACTTTTGCACTCAGAAGCTAAGAAGTTGTTCTAAAAAATAATTCAATAAACTTCAAAGAGATTTCAACATAAATATGAAATATTATTCACATTCTATTTTTGCCCAAATCATACCCAATCCAGTTGTCTAGTATAGCTCATCAAAAGTTCTAGAATGACACTGAAAGACAACATAAAAATTTCAAAAAAAAGTGCCAGTAATATGAAGATAAACAAAATCTATTTCTTTATAAAATTTTCTGGGGAAAATTAAAACTGAAAAGATCAAATCCCTTTAAAGTCCAAAGATGAAAGAAATTATGCTGAAAATAAAATTATTTTCTTATTTGTTTTATTTATGGTTTCCTTTGCTATGCAAAAACTTTTAAGTTTAATTAGGTCCCATTTGTTTATTTTTGTTCTTATTTCCATTACTCTAGGAGACATCTAAAAAGATATTGCTGCAATTTATGTCAAAGAGTGTTCTGCCTATGTTTTCCTCTAGGAGTTTTATAGTATCTGGTCTTACATTTAGATCTTTAATCCATTTTGAGTTTATTTTTGTGTATGGTGTTAGAGAATATTCTAATTTCATTTTTCTACGTGTAATTGTCCAGTTTTTCCAGCACCACTTATTGAAGAGTGTCTTTTCTGCATTGTATATTCTTGGCTCCTTGTCATAGATTAATTGACCATAGTTGTGTGAGTTTATTTCTGGGCTTTCTATCGTGTTCCATTGATCTATATGTCTGTTTTTGTGCCAGTACCATATTGTTTTGATGGCTGTAGCTTCGTAGTATAATCTGAAGTCAGGGAACCCATTCCTCCAGCTCCATTTTTCTTTCTCAAGATTGCTTTGGTTATTTGAGGTCTTCTGTATTTCCATACAAATTTTAAATTTTTGTTCTAGTTCTGTGAAAAATGCCATTGATAGGGATTGCACTGAATCTGTAGACTGCCTTGTGTAGTATATCATTTTGACAATATTGATTCTTTCGATTCAAGACGTGGTATATCTTTCCATCTGTTTGTGTCATCTTCGATTTCTTTCATCAGCATCTTATGCTTTTCGGGGTACAGGTCTTTTACCTCCTTAGGTAGATTTATTCCTAGGCATTTTATTTTTTTTGATGCCATGGTAAATAGAATTATTTCCTTATTTTTTCTTTCTGATCTTTCATTGTTAGTGCCTAGAAATGCAAATAAATATAAAATCCAAATAAATGAAACAGTTTTTAATTGCTTATTATGTTAAGTTTTGTCAAGAATACTATCTGGATGGAATTGGGTATGCTTTAACTAATATGACCTAGGCTCGATGATAAACAAAAACACAATAAATGAGGAGAATGCTTGAAACGACACAATCACAGAGGGTTAAAATTTTTATGAATGATCAATGAGATGTAGATAAATAAACAGGTAAGTAGTCATCATGGAAATGCATATTAAAACAAATTTTTATGATCCCCGCTCTTAAAAATCTCAAAGAATTAAAAGAACAAATATAATTTTTAGAAGATTAGTCCCCTCAGCAACTAATTTTCTTTTCTAAGTGTTATTCTTTAGCTTACAATCCACTTAACTCCAGGCAAATTTATTTTTCCAAAACAGTATTTAACATTGTCAAACACCATACCAAAGATCCAGTGATACCTGAATAATGAAGGTTAGACAATGCCAATCTACCAGTCTCAACACAATGCCAGATAACCAACCTCTGTCCAGATGCTTCTGTTGATGTTTCTAAGCCTTAAGACTAAGAACTTACTAGAGATCAATATTTCTGCCATGCACTAAGACATTGATTTTTTAAGCATTGTCCTAGAGAATTTCCATAGAATATACAAATAAAATTAAATTAAACAAATTATGAAACAATAATAGCAATGAAAATAAGAGGTTAACTTATGCTTGCTAAGGAATTGTTTACTAGTTTTAAAATAACTCATGTTATAGAGGTAAATCAAGTAGTTTTATTACAATTTTCAAAATAAAGCTGTGCTACTTGTCTTGGAAAATATTTATCCACCCTGCCTCCACCTTCTGTAGATAGAGAGTAAATAAGTATTATGATCAAGAAAACCCAAGTGTTAACTGATTTGGAAGTGAATGAAATTTAATAGCATAAATAGCATTTTTTTATTTTTCTGTGTTGATAGTAAGTACCCTCCATATGATGTGATGAGAATAACATTTTACCTCTTTTGTCCTCCTCTCAAAACCCATAACCACTGTCTAATCATGACAACAACTTCAGACTAAATAAAATGTGAAATACTAGATGAGATCCTGGGACAGAAAAAGTTCATTCGGTAAAAACTAAAAAATATCCAAATAAAGTATGTATTTTGGTTAATAATAACATCAATATTGGTTTATTAGTTGGTACATATGCATCAAATGAATTTAAAATATTAGTAATAGGGAAAACTGCACATGGTGGGTAGATGGGAACTCTCTGTACTATCTCTGCAAATTTTCTGTAAATCTAAAACTATTCTAATATAAACATTTATATAAAAATCTTATAGTAATTTGAATTGTTTGCTTCTATTCTAAGTATATGCTCAAAGGAACCTAGATATACTTCGCCAAATGGAATTCTTTTGTAAGAGTAATCCTAGAAGTAGCATAGTAAGCTTATGCTTATAATTGCCACTTTGTTCTATTTGCCCCTTTGAAGCAGTTCATTTGGCTCCTTGAGTTATAATTAGATCTATTAGTCATTTTTGGTTCTTACAGTTTTTTAATAGCTGTTTTTCTTACACATGCTGTTAAAGACAATATAAAACTAGACTATTAAAATATTAAAGCAATTATCCTTTGTTTATTATTGCTGTAGTTAGAATACTTTGGGGTAACTTGTCCTCCTTGGCAGTCATTCCAATACTCAAAACATAGAACTCTACTAGCTTCACAAGCACCAAAATCTAATTAAGAAAAAAGCAACATTATGAGCTTGATTTTTCTTCATGTGATGGAGAAAAAGTACTAACAAACAAAAGGCATTTTCAAAAGTTTGGAGCAAACGTCCCCTCCGAAACTCCATATGCACCTAAAGATATATCTCATATGTATGTCTGTCCACTGTTCTCTAAATAAACATTATCCATTATTTTATGGGTAATTTTAAACAGCTTTATTGAGGTTTAGTAATATTAATAGTGTTTCTTGTACTGTCAAGGCTAAAGACAGTGATGATGCAACTGTAAATTAAAGAAAGAAACTTTCAACATAAAATTCTAGCCTAGCGAAATGAACACATTCTCAGTTAAAGAAAAAAAAGAAAAATCTTCACCAGCAGTTCTGAACTATAAAAAATGTTGACAAATTTCTGTGGATTAAAATAAAATGATAGCGGTTGCAAACTTGTATTAACACAGAAAATGAAGAATGTTAGAAAAGTTAAACATATATTAAAGAATATTTCAGTTGGCATGGAATTGTATGTTGAGTTTCTTTCTTTAATTTAAAGATGTCTCTTCATTGGTTTCTGCCTTGACAAGACAAGAAGTATACTACTATGGTTAAGAATGCTTTATCTAGGGAGTGCAAAATTGGTTCAACATTGAAAAATTAGTTGATGTAATTAACCATTTTTTAAAGAGATGGAAAAATAATCTTTTTTTATAAATGCAGAAAAGCTCAGCAACTATTCAAGATAAATAATCTCAGCAAAGTAGTAATAGAAGACAACTTCCTCAATCTGATTAATGACACAAGCAAAGAAACAAAGTTTTTTGAAAAAACCCTTGTTTTAAATACCATACTTAAAGGAGCAAGATTAAAAACTTCCCCATGCTGAAAAAACATATCAGAAAGAAATAAGAATGCCCACTTTCCCTACTTCATTTCAACATTTTATTGGAGTGTAAGAGAAAAAAAAAAGCCATTAATTTAGGAAAGAAAGCAAGAAAATTATCTGTATTTTCAGAGGATATGAGCCATTATTTAGAAAATCCTAAAGAAGCTACAAGAAAACTACTAGAAATAATAAATGCATTTTAAAACATTGTGGGGTTAAGGTCAATACACAAAACCCAATCATATTTCTAGATACTTAAAACATTTGTAAATTAAATTAATCAGACCAGTTATAAGATAAGGGTGTAATTAATGTACATGATTAACATAATTAACAACACTGTATGTTATATAGGAAAATTGTTAAGAGAATAAATCCTAAGATTTCTCATCACAAGGAAAGAATATTTTTTTCTTTTTCTTTTATTTTGTATCTGTATGAGATGATGGATATTCACTAAATTTATTGTGGTAATCATTTCATGATGTATGTCAATCAAATCATTATGCTATGCACCTTAAATTTATACAGTGCTGTACATCAATTATATCTCAATAGAACTGGAAGAAAAAAATAAAACCATTATAATAGAATCCAAATTATCAAATACTCAGGAATAAATTAAAGGATGTGTACACAAGTTGAAATTTGTGAGACTAGAAATATAGAACAATAGAACAATAGAAAAGATTCCAGTCCAGAAATAGACCCATACATATATGGTCAATTGAATTCTTTACTCAAGTGCCAATATAATTCAGTGGAGAAAAGATAGTCTCCTCAGAATTTTATAAATATTTCCTTATTTATGTGGAAAATCAAAATGAACCTTAAACTTTGCTTTAGACACAAAAAATAACAACATAAATAATAAGCATTAAAATAAAACTATGAAAAAAGTAAGAAAAGATGGAAGAAAATCTTCATGTTACCATACATAAAGCTTTCTTAGGTAGAAAACAGAACACAAAACATTTTGAAAAATTGATAAATTACTCTTTAAGTAAAAAAAGTGTTGCTCTTCTAAAGACACTATTGGGATTTTGAAAAGGCAAGCTATAGGCTAAGGGAATATATTAATAAAATATATAAAGAACTCCTGTAACTTAGCAAAAAAAATTAGCAACATATTTTGAACATACATCTGCCCACGTTTGCCTCACTTGGGTACCAGCAACAGAAATTGGAACACTACAGGTTACCTTCTGGATTATCTAACGCTAGTAATTAAAGGCATTGGCATAGAAGTAACATACCTCACTTTTGCTCACAACTCATTGTCCAGAGTTGTCATGTGGACACACCAAACCACCAGGGAGCTACGCCATTCCTCCATGTGGCTGGAACGGGAAAATAATGGCTGAACAGTAAACACATTACTCAACAAGTCAAACTGAGTGTTTATTTTTTTTATCCTTAATTTGCATTTTTGATTTTTCTTTGCATACAATATTTGTTCTGAATACAAATGATTTTTTTTAACATCTGTATTGGAGTATAATTGCTTTACAATGGTGTGTTAGTTTCTGTTAGTTTCACTTATAACAAAGTGAATCAGCTATACATACATAAACATATATCCCCATATCTCCTCCCTCTTGCGTCTCCCTCCCAACCTCCGTATCTGACCTCTCTAGGTGGACAGAAAGCACCAAGCTGATTTCCCTGTGCTGTGTGGCTGCTTCCCACTAGCTATCTATTTTACATTTGGTAGTGCATATATGTCCATGCCACTCTCTCATTTCGTCCCAGCCTACCCTTTCCCCATCCCATGTCCTTAACTCCATTCTCTATGTCGGCATCTTTATTCCTGTGCTGCCCCTAGTTTCTTCAGAACTTTTTTTTTTTTTTTTTTAGATTCCATATATATGTGTTAGTATACAGTATTTGTTTTCTCTTTCTGACTTACTTCAGCCTGGATGACAGACTATAAGTCCATCCACCTCATTACAAATAACTCAATTTCGTTTCTTTTTATGGCTGAGTAATATTCCATTGTATATATGTGCCACACCTTCTTTACCCATTCATCTGTCAATGGACACATAGGTTGCTTCCATGTCCCGGGTATTGTAAATAGAGCTGTAATGAACATTGTGGTACATGACTCTTTTTGAATCATGGTTTTCTCAGGGTATATGCCCAGCAGTGGGATTACTGGGTCGTAAGGTAGTTCTATGTTTAGTTTTTTAAGGAACCTCCATACTGTTCTCCATAGTAGCTGTATCAATTTACATTCCCATCAACAGTGCAAGAGGGTATCCTTTTCTCCACACCCTCTCCAGCATTTATTGTTTGTAGGTTTTTTTATGATGGCCATTCTGACTGGTGTGAAGTGATACCTCACTGTAGTGTTGTTTTTTTTTTTGCGGTATGCGGGCTGCTCACTGCTGCGGCCTCTTCCGCTGTGGAGCACAGCCTCCAGACACACAAGCCCAGCGGCCACGACTCACAGGCCCAGCCGATCCACGGCATGTGGGATCCTCCTGGACCGGGACACAAACCCGTGTCCGCTGCATCGACAGGCGGACCCTCAACCACTGTGCCACCAGGGACGCCCCTCACTGTAGTTTTGATTTGTATTTCTGTAATGATTAGTGTTGTTGAGCATCCTTTCATGTGTTTGTTGTCAATCTGTATATCTTCTCTGGAGAAATGTCTATTTAGGGCTTCTGTCCATTTTAGGATTGGATTGTTAGTTTTTTTGATATTGAGCTGCATGAGCCACTTGTATTTTGGAGATTAATCCTTTGTCAGTTGCTTCGTTTGCAAATATTTTCTCCCATTCTGAGGGTTGTCTTTTTGTCTTGTTTATGGCTTTCTTTGCTGTGCAAAAGCTTTGAAGTTTCCTTAGGTCCCACTTGTTTGTTTTGTTTTTATTTCCATATCTCTAGGAGGTGGGTCAAAAAGGACCTTGCTGTGATGTATGTCATAAAGTGTTCTGCCTATGTTTTCCTCTAAGAGTTTTATAGTGTCTGGCCTTACATTTAGGTCCTTAATGTATTTTGAGTTTATTTTTGTGTATGGTATTAGGGAGTGTTCTGATTTCATTCTTTTACATGAAACTGTCCAGTTTTCCCAGCACCACTATTGAAGAGGCTGTCTTTTCTCCATTGTATACTCTTGCCTCCTTTATCAAAAATAAGGTGACCATATGTGTGTGGGTTTATCTCTGGGCTTTCTATCCTGTTGCATTGATCTATATTTCTGGTTTTGTTCCAGTACCATACTGTCTTGATTACTGTAGCTTTGTAGTATAGCCTGAAGTCAGGGAGCCTGATTCCTTCAGCTCCGTTTTTCGTTCTCAAGATTGCTTTGGCTATTCAGGGTCTTTTGTATATCCATACAAATTGTGAAATTTTTTGTTCTAGTTCTGTGAAAAATGCCATTGGTAGTTTGATAGGGATTGCATTGAATCTGTAGATTGCTTTGTGTAGTATAGTCATTTTCACAATGCTGATTCTTCCAATTCAGGAACATGGTATATCTTCCCATCTGTTTGTATCATCTTTAATTTCTTTCATCAGTGTCTTATAGTTTTCTGCATACAAGTCTTTTGTCTCCTTAGGTAGGTTTTCTCCTAGGTATTTTATTCTTTTTCTTGCAATGGTAAATGGGAGTGCTTCCTCAATTCCTCTTTCAGATTTTTCATCATTAGTGTATAGGAGTGCAAGAGATTTCTGTGCATTCATTTTATATCCTGCTACTTTACCAAATTCGTTGATTAGCTATAGTAGTTTTCTGGTAGCATCTTTGGGATTCTCTTTTTATAGTATCATGTCATCTGCAAACAGTGACAGTTTTACTTCTTCTTTTCTGAATTGTATTCCTTTCATTTCTTTTTCTTCTCTGATTGCTGTGGCTAAAACTTCCAAAACTATGTTGAATAATAGTGGTGAGTGTGGATAACCTAGTCTCATTCCTGATCTTAGTGAAAATGGTTTCAGTTTTTCACCATTGAGAACGATGTTAGCTGTGAGTTTGTCATATATGACCTTTGTTATGTTGAGGTAAGTTCCGTCTATGCCTACTTTCTGGAGAGTTTTTATCATAAATGGGTGTTGAATTTTGTCAAAAGCTTTTTCTGCGTCTATTGAGATGATCATATGGTTTTTCTCCTTCAATTTGTTAATATGGTGTATCACATGATTGATTTGCGTATATTGAAGAATCCTTGCATTCCTGGGATAAACCCCACTTGATCATGGTGTATGATCCTTTTAATGTGCTGTTGGATTCTGTTTGCTAGTATTGTGTTGAGGATTTTTGCATCTAGGTTCATCAGTGATATTGGTCTGTACTTTTCTTTTTTTGTGACATCTTTCTCTGATTTTGGTATCAAGGTAATGGTGGCCTGGTGGAATGAGTTTGGTAGTGTTCCTTCCTCTGCTATATTTTGGAAGAGTTTGAGAAGGATAGGTGTTAGCTCTTCTCTAAATATTTGATAGAATTTGCCTGTGAAGCCATCTGGTCCTGGGCTTTTGTTTGTTGGAAGATTTTTAATCACAGTTTCAATTTCAGTGCTTGTGATTGATCTGTTTATATTTTCTATTTCTTCCTGGTTCAGTCTCAGGAGGTTGTGCTTTTCTAAGAATTTGTCCATTTCTTCCAGGTTGTCTATTTTATTAACATACAGTTGCTTGTAGTATTCTCTCATGATCCTTTGTATTTCTGCAATGTCAGTTGTTACTTTCCCTTTTTCATTTCTAATTCTATTGATTTGAGTCTTCTCCCTTTTTGTTTTGATGAGTCTGGCTAGTGGTTTATCAATTTTGTTTATCTTCTCAAAGAACCACCTTTTAGTTTTACTGATCTTAGCTATTGATTCCTTCATTTTTTTTTCATTTATTTCTGATCTGATCTTTATGATTTCTTTCCTTCTGCTAACTTTGGGTTTTTTTGTTTTTCTTCTTCTTCTTCCTCTAATTGCTTTAGGTGTAAGGTTAGGTTGCTTATTTGAGATGTTTCTTGTTTCTTGAGGTAGGATTGCATCTACTAAGTTATATAGCTTGATGAATTTTTAAAATCCATTCTAGGATTTATTCTTATAATATGTTCTTACTTGGAACGTTTTGGAAGGTGCCCTGTGTTATACATCTTCACCAGGTTCTACAACCTGAGATTTATGGACATGATCGATGTCATCAGATTTATAGTATAGGCAGTATACTCTGCCAAAGTTCGGGGCTAGCTGTTTCAACTCAGGAAGCTAAACAGGCAAAATACATTTAAAGACATCGCCAGAAGTCAGTCTCACACACATTTCTATATCTGAACAGAAGTGAATGACCTTCCAATCTCTGCCCTGCTCCCTGTGGCCCCTGCACTGCAGTCTCACCTGTTCTCCTTTAACTGAATCACTGTTGGTTTTTACCAAGGCAAGTCTCTGCGCTTGCTAATTGCTCTCTTTGGGACATATTTACCCACTTTCACTGACTGAGAAGCTTATTCTCCTAGGCTCTGTTTCAACATCACTTCTCACATCCTGATTTTCCTACTCCTCAGTTAAATGTATCTGTTCCTTCCTTCATGTTGTTAGAACCTTCATATATAACTAGTACATGGTACATCTCTCATTATATTAAAACTGTATCTCTACCAATATCCTTGTTCATTTTTATATGAACTGCCCTAAACCTTTCAGCTTTACAAGATTCATGTGTTTTATCTGTAGGTCACCCACATCAAACATGGTGTTTATTTAGTAATTATTTGTTCAATCAATAAATTAAGAAATGACTGCCAAGCAGAATGAAGATACATCAGTTGAAAAGTATTTTTTATTTTAAGAAAAATCATGTCACAAAATATGCAATGTAATATTAAAAAATAATTTCATAACCAAATGGTATAATAATAAGATATATTTAAAAACTAAGCTATTAGTGAAAAGAACTCCAGATTATTTAAAACTGTTAATTTACAAGGCTTCAGCTACACTGATGTGAGGAATGGATTAAACTTCAAAACTTATAGGTATCCTACCTGTATTAATAAATAATTTTATAGATCATTTGGGGTAAGTATATAATGAGATAACTGATCAAATTAAATTCCTAAAGCATGTTTTCAGAATTCAGATTTATTAGCAATCCCTACCTAATTCAGAACCACATCTCAATCATGTTGTTTTCATAACCTGTTTCACACTTTCAATTTGGACAAGGTTAAACTTTTTCTTACATGGAGTAACACTTAGGACTTCCATAAGAT
Organism: Orcinus orca; assembly: GCF_937001465.1. Classification (NCBI taxonomy): domain Eukaryota; kingdom Metazoa; phylum Chordata; class Mammalia; order Artiodactyla; family Delphinidae; genus Orcinus; species Orcinus orca. The sequence continues at coordinate 79,645,442 of NC_064565.1, forward strand.
TAAATACAAGAGGAATTTTCCCATTTCAGAGGAGGAAGTGCAAATAAAGAAGTTGAGGAAAGGGGCTTCCCTGGTGGTGCAGTGGTTGAGAGTCCGCCTGCCGATGCAGGGGACACGGGTTCGTGCCCCGGTCCGGGAAGATCCCACATGCCGCGGAGCAGCTGGGCGCGTGAGCCATGGCCTCTGAGCCTGCGCGTCCGGAGCCTGTGCTCCGCAATGGGAGAGGCCACAGCAGTGAGAGGCCCGCGTACCGCAAAAAAAAAGAAGTTGAGAAAAAATAGGATAACAATCTAAAAGGAACAAAAAGCAAGGTCATTTTGCTAGAAATGCAGAATGATTCTGATATCTCTGTCTTCCTATAGGTGAGAGTGGACAAGTTCTTCTATATCTAACATTCAGGTCAATTCAGGTTTTTTCTGAAGAGTTTGGAAAATCATCTGGGCTGAGGCAGGAAAGAAGCAAACTGAAAGTCAGAAGTGTGATAAGAACGATGGGAAGTGTTTCACGCTATACACATTTGTGGAGCTTGAGGACCTAAGAGACTTTAAAAGTGTTAGCAAGTGGTACAATTACTATTCAGGAAGTTCTGTCAAATACATGTGAATTCCCTTGGCTCAAACAAGGATATTGAGACTAAGTCCTTTCAAGCCCCTTGCAAACACATTCTGAAATGCTTCAAAGAACAACCTTTGAAAAAGTAGTTTGTAGACAGAAAAATGTAGTATCTTCTGTACATAAATTGTCTTCTAGGTGGTTGCTTATCCTGTAGACAAGCTCTCATTATTGGGGCACAGGATTTTGTATGATATAAAAAGATATAACACTGTTTATATTGAACGTCACTATTGTAATTATTAATATGTTCTGATAGACGTTTTGGGCAACATAATTAAAGATTTAAAATTTAAAATGTCCTCCTCCTCACAGATGGTAAGCTTTGCTACTAAAAATTAATTTTCTGCCTAAATGCTGAAATTCAGAGTTATACTTCTCTTTTGGGGAAAAGAGGAACATGAAAATTAGCACTTAACTTTTTGCTACATTTCATTTTTAAGGTACTGTTTTTTACCTTTATTATGCCAGAAGAAATTATGAAAGATTGCTTTAAAAGTCTACTCTTGGGGCTTCCCTGGTGGCTCAGTGGTTGAGAGTCCGCCTGCCGATGCAGGGGACACGGGTTCGTGCCCCGGTCCGGGAAGATCCCACATGCCACGCAGCGGCTGGGCGTGTGAGCCATGGCCTCTGAGCCTGCCCGTCCGGAGCCTGTGCTCCACAACGGGAGAGGCCACAACAGTGAGAGGCCCGCATACAGCAGGAAAAAAAAAAAAAGTCTACTCTTAAAATTTAATAATATCATATGATTTTTCTTTGACTTTATCTGTCAAAGACTCTCTTTATAAGTTAATGATTAATCTTGCCCAGGTGTTGACTATCTAAATTTTTTCATCTTTAACACTCTATGTTTAAATAATTATTTAGTATCCCATTGTGCTTTTCAACCAATTTTACATCCCCAAATTAATAAAAGTTAATAAAGCTGTCTGTAATACTTTCTTTACTATAGGCAGCAATTTTATGTTTCAGTCAATGAAGTTTCAAGTTAGTTAAAAATAAATTAATTAATAAAAGTAAACCTCTACCAAACAGTTTAGCAAATAAGGTGAACAGAGTTCCTCAATAGTTCACAAGTGCATCCTTAGCCTTACTAACTAAACTCAGGAGACCTGACCTTGGCCCCCAAATGTATAGTGTCTGTTGACATTTTTGTTTCATTCTGAATACATCTTTGGAAACCTCCTGTCTTTTTAACTTCAAGATACAAGCAAAAATTTCGACACACAAGTCCAGTGGCTAAAATTCAGCTTAGTGTCCTGGCCCATGTGTTCCTCTCACCCCCAAGTTGTATCTTTAGCTCTCATACCTTCTCCCTGCTTTGCCATAAATTAAGCACATCTGCTGGAGTGAATTAATGAAATGTGATAGGATTGTAATTTTTCCACCAATCTGAAATTAAAATGTAGGGAAAAGTACTAGGAGAAAGCTTAATTCCATGAATGTGGATACTCACATAAATTTTCTTAATAATCAAGAACTTTAAAAATAAAAATTTATAGTCAGAGAAAATGATTTTCACGTTTTTAGGTCTCTCTTTGTATCCTCCCACCAATCCTGTGAAGCTGGGATTCCTCATCAGTTCCTAGCACCAAAAGATGAGGGAGGAGTGAACTTGTGTAGGGTGTTCTTTAAATTTTCTATTCTTCATAAAGTGCTTAGCATATTTTCTGCCACAAACTTAAGTACTGAAAAAAATTAGTTATTAAAATTATTTTAAGCTTTTTGTGGAGGTGAAAAGTATGCTTTCTTCATGTTTAATAAAAATTACTGAACATCTCTAGCTGTTTACATGGCACAGAGAAGTTAAGGAATGGTAGGACAGCTTACTATAAAATTGGAAAGTGTTAAGTAGTTACAATACATGCAACCAAAGAATGGATGCAAAGCTTACTTTGTTTCTACTTGTTTTATTTAAGGTAAGGACACTATCAGGAAAACTATCATTCTCATCTAGTTCCTTTTCCACCTCTTCAACTGTACTTTTAAACATTGCTGAAAGCTCTGATCAGGGTGTGCATGACCAGGTATTTGACAGATGCTTGCCTTTTCCAAGGTGAATCGCTTTTATTAAAACATATTGTGAATGGCATTTTACCCTTAAAGCATGGCATTTTGAGGTCAGACTAGTACTTCTGCTGCTAAAAATAATATTAGAAAATGACTCTTACCAAATAATAAGCACCTGCCATTTTACATATAGAAAGCGGAAGTGAAATACTTCTCATGCCAGAGATTCAATTCTCTTTTTTTATGTTTTATGATCAAAACCACTAAGCAGCTTACATGTCCAATAAATGGAATAATACTTCATTGTCATGCTTCAGATTGCAAACCTTGTATAACTCGAGCTCAAACCATCCCAAGCAGTTGCTGAACACATCATTAGTTTCCCTTCCCTAAAGGGACATTGGAGATATTTTCATAATGATGTGCAGGCATATTTTGAAAGAAGATTATTATTTAATAAAGATAAAAAATCATCAGTTTAGGCCAAACAAAAGAAACACAAATACAACATAAGGAAGAATGATAAGTGAAAAATAGAAGATGCTATGCCAGTGATTGAGCATGAAAATATCATTCTTTTATAAAATTAATTTGATACCAAATAAATAATAATCATTCATTTTAGGAAGATTTGTCCATATAACAGAAATATATCTCTGCATATAAAAAGAAAGAATAATAACTTTTCTATAAAATTACTGTAATTCCCATATTCATGTACACACATACCTTTATTTTCATATATATCTCATTCTTTGTGTTTGGGGGAATTGAATGGTGAAAGGGAATTGAAAGGGAAAGGAAGAAAAAAATAATGGGAAATGATAATATAGATTTTTGCTTTAATTACTCAGAATTCATCCATTAACAAGAGAAAAAATCAAACTCAGAGGCCACAAGTACTAGCCAAAACCTTGATAATAGACATATATTTTACTGGTCACATACAAGCATTAATTACAGAACATTCATTGAGCATCCATTACATATAGACCTTGTCCTTGTCCCTGACAACTTAAATGAGTAAATCATAGTTCTTGATATCAAATGTTAATGGTTGGGCTTCCCTGGTGGTGCAGTGGTTAAATAACCGCCTGCCAATGCAGGGGACATGGGTTTGAGCCCTGGTCCAGGAAGATCCCACATGCCATGGAGCAACTAAGCCCGGGCACCACAGCTACTAAACCTGCGTTCTAGAGCCCACAAGCCACAACTACTGAGCCTGCGTGCCACAATTACTGAAGTCCGTGCCCCTAGAGCCCGTGCTCCGCAACAAGAAGCCACCACAATGAGAAGCCCGTGCACTGCAGTGAAGAGTAGCCCCTGCTCGCCGCAACTGGAGAAAACCCGCGCGCAGAAACGAAGACCAACAAAGCCAAAGATAAATAAAATAAATAAATAAATTTATTAAAAAAATGTTAATGGTCTAATAGGAAAGATAGACTTGCAGCCAGATAAATGTATTAAAATAAGTTAGAATCAGAATATAAAAGTGCACGTGGATTAACAACTGGAAAATGGAGGGAGATTCTTTATTCCCTCACAACATGGAGGAAGGGAGGAGTCCTCATTCAGTATTGGTCTATTGTGGAGGTAATGGGTGATTTGGGATTTTAAAGAAGACTATAAATATTTGATAGACAGAGAATCTGACAAGGTCATCTAGACCAGAAAGCCTGTCCAGAGGAAGAGAGGTGCAACTTATTACACCTTCGCTGCAACACAATGTGTAAAGGAACAAGAGTTTAGGAGATGAGTCTAAAGTGAGCCAGAACATAAAAGGCCCTTGCACAGAATGCAAGGCATCCTGAGCTTTAGTCCTTGGCAGTATGGAGTCTTTAATCTGAAAAGCAGCATGGTATAAAAAGTTGAAAGAGCAGTTTGGTAGATACTGCAACTATAAGAGGAAGGAGTTTGTAGGGATATATTGATAAGTGTAGGACTTAGTAAATATTATCTACTGAATGCTATTCTTATATTTGAAAAAACTCCAAGTCAGGAATCTGAAAATTGGATTTCCATTTAGAACTCCCAAAACTTACTTGCGGCCAAAACCAAAGTGAGCTCTAATTTCCAGTCTTTCCAACAAACCATTTTTATTGTCTTTTTGCATCAGAGCAACATTTAACCATATGTTGCCAACTAACTTCTCTCTCAAGAGAAAGGCATAACTGTTAATATACAAATTAGTTGCACTTTTAATAGGAGATTATCAGTATTCAAAAATAATAGTTGGTTTGAAATTTAAATATCATATAATTGGTTAACATAAACATTTGGTTTTATTTTCTTTCTGCCTTAGGATAACTTTAGATGCTCTCTTTTACTTCATTTTTTGAATTCATCTCATATTTATCTTTTATTTCATAAAAATGTATAATTCTTATCTTTTGGCATTAAAAGTTTTTGCAATATTTACATACATAAATCAAAAGATAATAATTGTCTAAATTGTGTCTACCATCATTCTGGGCATGGGATAACCAAGAAGCAAGTTTTCAAATGCCCTGGAGAGGGGAGGAAATGTATTCTTTGCTTTATAAAAAAAGGATAAATATACCTGAAAAAACTAGGGATTAAGTAAGTGTCACATTACCTAGTTCTGAAGATGAATGTGACCTTGGGGTCCTACTCCATACATAATAGACAGCTTCTGACAATGATTTAAATTTGTTATCAGAGATGAATCTTAACTGCTAACTTTTTAAAAGATCTTTAATTTAACATTTTTAGAATTAAACTAAAAACCTCTCGCTTCTCCTTGGCTTATATAAGTACTACGTTTACCTTGAGTCTCCTTTCAATATGAATTATTCCAATTATTATTGATGCTATCCTTTTCTCCACTGTTGTGCACAGGCCTCCTGAATTATTGACCTAGTGGTCTTTCTAGTCTGGGACAATATCATTTCAATGATTTCAGGGATGTTGCATTTTCTACTTTACTGGAGCTGTTTTCTGAATTACCCCTATCTGACCAATAAATGGTGCAACATTCCTTCCTTTGGAGCCAGTCACTGATAAGAAGTGAAGAATCCACCTAAATCACTAATATCAGAAGTAAATGATTTGCATGGAAGACAAAGGAAAGAGTGAGCAAGATAATTTTGTGCCTTCTCTTCATATAACAAGATCTAGAGAGATGGGAAGTGAATCAGGGTTGAAGATAAGCAGAACATTTTCAGAAGTCATTTGGAGTCTTTGATCATTAAATGCTCATAATGAATGCAGAAGAAAGAAAAAAGTTTTCCCTATGAAGTTTGTGGATACTGGTGAATATGAAAGATAGGAATTCTGCTTCCCAACTCTAGTTTTAGTGTAAGCAATTAGCAAATGCCATCCATGCCACTAGGCTCAGAAGAATAGTTCAAGTGGCAGTATGGTCCCTCTTTGTGTGAAGATTACTTCCTGCCATTACTACAGCACACACACGGCAGGGCAGATTTTTCCCAGATATTATATGGCCTCAATTTGGGGGATGTGTCCAGTGGTGGTGGGCAGGCTTGCCAGGTTCTGTAATATGAAAGCTTGATCCTCTACTTAGAGATTAGAGAAAAATTTTAAGACATTATTTGTTACCAACAGGGAACTAAAAGAAAGGGAGAGCTGAATCTCGCGGTTTCAACATTTAAGGAAATGAATGACTGAATATGTGCCCAAAGCAGCCATGATCTCAGACAGGGTGAGCCCAAAAAAGATGTTGTCTGTATAAATGATTGAATGACATAGATATGTAGTCATTCTTCCTCATATTTCTATTTCCAGAGAATTTAAAGTGTGATAGGTAGTGAAAAAGTTTAAGGACAGTAATTTAACCTGCACTTTGGCTAGCATAATTTATTGTGAATTTGACAAAAAAAAATTACTACTTTGAACATAATATATCTATAAAAAGAATTTAAAAATTGCCTGCTAAAATGTAAAAGAACATTGTTTCACATTTGAAACACGTTTTTGGGGGGTTTTTTTTTTTGTTTTTTTTTAAAGAAGATGTTGGGGGTAGGAGTTTATTAATTTATTTATTTTTGCTGTGTTGGGTCTTCGTTTCTGTGCTAGGGCTTTCTCTAGTTGTGGCAAGTGGGGGCCACTCTTCATCGCGGTGCGCGGGCCACTCACTATCACGGCCTCTCCCGTTGCGGAGCACAGGCTCCAGACGCGCAGGCTCAGTACTTGTGGCCCACGGGCCCAGCCGCTCCGTGGCATGCGGGATCCTCCCGGACCAGGGCTCAAACCCGTGTCCCCTGCATTAGCAGGCAGATTCTCAACCCCTGCACCACCAGGGAAGCCCCTGAAACACATGTTTATAAAAAGTAAATCTCATTATTTAATTTTGCAAAGCATGAATTATAGGATCCACACTATGAATGGTCAGTTAGCTCACTAAACATTATATGCGGTTAAAACTGGTAGTAGAGCAAAGACAAGTCTTGTAGAAAAAAATATTTTAGTCATTTCAAGATCACAGATGTCAAATTTTTGGCTTCCTGGTGAAAAATTATTAGCTTTTCAATTATACAAAAATTAAAGAAGTATTTTAATAAAACATTAAATTTTAATGAAAGACAAATTTGATTTAAAAGTTAAAGTTCAGAAATTCAGAATTTGTGAATTTGTGAAAATCTAAACATGTATCAAAATGGGTTTTATTCTTGTATAAGTCTAATAAAAAGTGTTTATTAAAAAAAAATTCTTCAATATATAAAAAATTATGAGGCATGATTATCCACTTTAGAAATTGACATTTTATCAAATATTTTTTCAAGCATTCATAAAATTTTATTGTATAATTTACACTTTGATTAAAATGATACCCAAAGCTCCAACTATATCTGTGTGTATATATAAAAATCTAGAAACAATAAGCGCTGGAGAGGGTGTGGAGAAAAGGGAACACTCTTGCACTGTTGGTGGGAATGTAAATTGATACAGCCACTATGGAGAACAGTATGGAGGTTCCTTAAAAATTCACTGGCCATTTTTAACATAGGAAAGACTTTGCTTACTTTGGGAAAACTTCCATTCTCCTCAGCTAAAATATTTACTTATTTAAGTTGTTTTTAAGAGACTGACTCTTGTTTGTTTTATTATCTCTTGGTAATCTTGAATAGCTCTAATTTATTCAAGGTTATCTATTTAAAAGCCCCATGCTCTTTATTAACAACAATAATTAAAACCCCCAAATGTCAAAATACAACAGCCACAGTAAGTGAATAATACCAATTATACTGATAACATACAGATATGTATCATTTATTTCTCAGGATTGATATGACCACAGAAGTGCAAAATCATTAATCCCTTCATTTTATACCTGTTGTATACTATTTAAATTTAAACTATATTAAATTAAAAATTTAATTTTCCTCAAACTAGCGATCATTAATGTGCTCAATTGTCACATGTGGTTAGTAGCTATTGTATTGATCAGTGTAGATATGGAATATTTTCATTATCTCAGAAAGTTTTATTAGCTCCTGCTGCTAGTCATTAACAACTACAATGAACGTATAAAAGGAAATTCAAATAATTTAATGAGAAACCAGAGTTTAAAAATGCCTTATTACTGGTATTTATTTCCCATAAAAACTTTAAAGTATTCATAAAATTATATCCATGCTTAATTATGAGAATATGAAATATACACAGTTCTCTGTATAAATAAGTATTACAAAGTAGTTTTCTTTTTTTATAATAAAGTTGAAGATATGTCAGTAAACTTGGCTTCATTTCCTTTTTGATAATCATGGAAGTAGATAATTAAATGATGTTTATTAAAACTCCCTCTGACACTGAATATTTCAAAATAATGTGCTTCCCATCATTGGATATCAAAGAAGAAGAAGAAGAAAATGAATAGTTGAAAGACCATTCAAATTAATTTATCCTATTAAAATGCCTATCCATGAATATCAGTTGTTATTACATTCTGAAGCCTACAGGATTACAATGATATTAGAGTTCAAAGTAGTTCAAAGTAAATGAGAATGGATACTTAGGATAATCAGGAAGAACCATTGCTAAAAAGAAATGCTCTGCAATGCTGTTTCCTTTCATTTTTTAACTGACACATAAAAAGTAAAATGATATATCAAACCAGAACTGTTATTATTTCTTTCTAGGGCTGTAATAATTGTACATTAGATTTAGTTACAGAAAACATTTAGAATATTTTATTAATGAGTGTTATTATAAAGTATATTTCATTAATGAGTGTTATTATAAAGTAGTATAAATTTATTTTTTGTGATCTATCAGATTTTTAAATTAATAGTTTATTTAATGAGCAGTTTTAGATTTACAGAAAAGTTGAACAGAAAGCAAAGGGGGTTACCATATACCCTTCACTCTTCCACACCAGTTTTCATTATTATTTACATCTTGCATTAATGTGGTACATATGTTATAATTGATAAGCCAATATTGATACATTATTACTCGCTAAAGTCAACAGTATACATTAAGGCTCCCTTCATGCTGTGCATTCTATGGGTTTTGACAGAATGTGGAATGACGTGTATCGACCATTACAGTATTACACAGAATATTTTTACTGACCTAAAAATCCCCTGTGCTCTACCTACTCATCCCTCCGTCTTTCCCCCTATTCCCCTGGCAACCACTGATATTTTTTACTCTCTCTATAGTTTTTCCTTTTCCAGACTGTTATACAGTCAGCATTACACAGTATGTAGCCTTTCAGACTGGCTTCTTTCACTCTGCAATATTTATTTAAGTGCCTCCATGACTTTATGTAGCTGCATAGCTCATTTTTTTTAATATTTCACTTAATTTTTTAAATTTGTTTTTGGAAGTCTATCAGAATTTTTATTAATTATGTTTTGAAATAATTGAAGACGTAAAAGTACTATAGGAAGTTCTCATACACTCTTCACTGAGCCTCCCCAGTGTTAATTCTAACCAGAGTACAATTATCAAAACTACAAAATTATCATGGGTATGATACTATTTTTTGAGTTACACATTTGATTCCAATTTCATCAGTTTTCCCATTAATGTCCCTTCTTCGTTCAGATAGATAATCCTCTTGGATCTGGCATACAACATGGTGTTCAATCAAGAAAGGGAACTAGAGAATTCTGCTGTAGTACTAAGAAAAACATTAATCCATCTTATTCTACAGAACATGCACCCAAATTTTTGGTAACTGAGTTACAAAGAATATATGTACTGATTTTTTTTTTTTTTTTTTTTTTACTGTTTTGGGCTTATTTGACTCTAATCTTAGACTATTAGTAGTTGATAATTGCAATTCTTTTCTTCAGATAACTTAAAGTTTCTGAAAAAAATTAAGTCCAAATTTTAAAAATTTGAATTACGTCTTTTGGGAATTTGCCACTGCTGTTCCTCATCTTACCCTTCTTTTCATTTTCATCAACACACTTTACTCCCACTACAGTGACATTCTCATTGTTTTCTAATTAAACAGACAACTTTAAGCTTTTGTTTTAATTGGCTTTGATTTTATTCTCCAGTTTTCTCCCATTTAATTACTAGGTGTTCTAACAACTTGAGCTATGACAGGGGCCTCTGTCAGATAGAAGAAGGGGATTGGATTCTATTTACCTTAAACACAGAAGTGTTCGGGTTAGCATCTAATGACAGCAAAAAAGTTAATTGTCACTCTCCCTATGAAAAGAGGAGCTAAGAAGTAAGCAAACCAAATTGTCAAGAAGCCTTGGAAATTGTGAACTCAAAATATTTTATCAGAATGGGTGAGATAGGACAGGGCCTGAGTTTGCTGGGAGCAAATTTTGTTTGATAGAGTACAGAAACTGTAAGAAGTAGGTGTGCATTTATATATATATATATATATTTTAAAAAGCAACTGTTAACAAATGTTGAGCACCAACATTTTGTCCACTTTGTTTTCTTTAATTATGTGAAAAAAATTTTTTTTGAAAATTTCAAAAACATTGAAAACCAAAGAAGTGCTCATCCTTTGTAGATGTGATTTTCATTAGAGTGGTGATAAGAAGGGTGACATTTTCACAACTGCATCCACCATCCTAGGAGAGCCCATCAACAATTCAAGATGAAGGCATGTTGTTTGAAAAAAAGAGATTTATATGAATGCCTCAAACTCATTAAAGACAGTAATCACATTCATCTGATTTTAAAGTTTTCAAGTAACATTTAATAAGGATAAGTAGTTTTTACATTAATTTAACAGTGTTGAGAAATGCTTTATCTTCTGTCTAAAACCATTTTTTCCCCAACTCTTGCTCACAACAGTAAATTACATCAGTTGCCTAGTTGCTCAAACTAGTAATATAGTGGTCATTCTTGATTTCCTCTCTTCCCCTCTGCTATTCCTCTACTGACATACATTAAATCTTCAACTTCAGCTAGTAGAAACTCTATATATCTCAGTTCTGTTCTCCTATCTTTATTGGCACTGCTACCTACCCCCAGTCCAAACCATTACTCTTCTTCACATGGACTAGTGGAATAACCCCCTCTCTTTCAGTCTTGCTTGTGACTCCCTTCTAAATTGAATCTTACAGTAGTGATCTGTGTCCTGTTAAAAATATAAATTGGTCAAATTACTCCCTTGATTAGATATATTGCAGAGTCCTGATTAAATGGAATAAAATATTGATTCCCTTCAATGACCTACTGTGAGTATCTATAGGCCCCACACCCATCACTACTGTTCACACTAAAGCTTCACTGCTTCTGATCATTTCTTGAACACATCAAATTTTTTCTCAGCTTTGCCAAGAAGTATATTTTTTAAAAAGGCTCTCAATGCGAATGTATCCTGTTCAGATAAACAAAACCCAAAGTAAAAACCTGTATCTCATAGTACACATAGCATTCTTTATCTCAATGATATATCCCACACAATAAAATTCAGCAATCTTTCACAATAAAACAATAATAAAACATCTTATTTTACTTTAAACCATTTCCCAAGGTGCATTATTATTAAAGAATAATCCAAGGAATTATTAAAGAATTTATCCAAAGAATTTTAAAGAGGTAAAATCTTGAAAAAAACCAATTTATTTTATACTATCAGTGACTCAATGATATTTTAGTCTGTCAATGAAATAAAATTGTCTAATTTATTCTGCTATAAATTTCAGTTCTGAGTTTGAACAAAAAATAAACATATTCAATACTAGCCAAAGTTCATAGAAAATAATAAATTGTCTTTTTCTATCTTTATTCATATCATATATTTTCTAGAATAGTTTTAAATTTTCTGCAGAGATTGTAAACAGTTATGGACAAACTTCTGGGATTGGTTTAATTATAACAAAATATATTTGTTTAAGGGTACTGTTTTTTAAACTATTCATGAAAATAAATATTTTTCTTTTAAAAAAAGTATATTTACCTTATAATAGTACTGACAAACATTGTCCAAATGCAGTAAGTTATTGGATTTACATGCTTTTTAAATTGTTTAACTCCTTATAAATAACATACATACTAAAAGATTATCCAGAATTTGTCCTGGATAGGATATATTATTTTCTGTTTGAAATATATATTATGCATATGAACATATTTTAATTATTATTTTTGTTATTATTAGTTGTCAATACAGTAATTGAATATAATTAAATTTATTGAATAGGTTTGATATAAAAAAAAAAGACTAACAACCATAGGTGAGAAGCCATGTTTTTGACGTTGATGTAGTTAATATAAATATCAGCACAGGTTGGGTGGAGAAAAGACACAACTAGATCGGTCTATTTAGTTATATAATAAAAGGATTTAAAAAATCGGTTTTGCACATTTGTGTTGGCATTTGAGTTAAAGAAATTGGATTTAAGATGACAATTCATAATTCCTCAGCAGATCAAGCAAAACTAGAAGAGGGAGCAGAATTCTATTTAAACAAATGGACTTTGGAGTCAAGTAGGTGGAGTTTGGAATCCTGGTTTGCATCTTATATTTGCTGTATGACCTTAGGAAAAGCATGTATCATCTCTAAGCTTTGGTTTGGTCTTCTGAAAAATGAAGAAAACAGATCTACTTTAATGGATGGTTTGAGAGATTAATGAAGTAAATCCATGTAAACTGACTCATATATTTAGTGAAATATATTCTAAACTCTCAGTAAATGCTAGATATTGCATTGTCGTGAATAAATCAATATCATCATGCCATGTAGTGAATCTTCCTAAGTTAGATATGATATTATGTCCCACAGAACAAAGGATGTGTGACAAAACTGTGGTTTTATCAGTGGGACAATTTTCTAAGTCTTGAAAATGTTGTAAATTGTTCAACCTATTAAAGATTTGAAAGATTCTTTTATCCCAGGTTATTCCCACTGAAAGGAATACACATGAACACATAAATTAGAATAAGAAATAACATAAAAACACAGAAACAGGTATCTGTGACAAAATATATCACCTTATTTGCACTTTCCTTCCTACTATGGATACCTAATTTAGAAGAAAATAACAGCCATAATACAATTGTGAAGAAAGTAAGATGCTAATGGCAAAGGAGGATGGAAAAGCAGTTTGAAGACTAAGGATGAGGGAGTAGCAACAAGAAAGCAAGTTTTATTGTGTAAAATTAATAAACTACAAAATGTGAAGATACTATCTTACTGCTAATCATCAAAAAGAGTACTATTTACTAAATCAAAATACCAGGTAATTTTTTGGTAGTATCTAATTATTACTAAAGCCTGAAATGATTTCAAATGGGGAGAGAAATATGGAATAACCTAAATAGGCTAAATGAATGATGGTTTAAAATAACATGATAAATTGATTCCACAAATATTTATACGGGGTGAAAAAAGTAACTGAAGAAAATTAAATTGTAAAATATTTGTTAAACATTAAGCAGAAAGAAAGAGAATTCAAAATTTTATGTTTAGTGTTCATATAAAACTTTTGTGTTTTACTGATTTTTGAGAGAATCTATGTGAAATAATGTTATTAGAAAACATTTTTAATTGCCTTTATGTCTCCATTACTATGGTTAAATAAATACAATTTAGGAAGAAAAGACAGAAAAAAATTTGTAAATCAAATGTCAAACTGTGTATTTTTTTCCCTTTCTAACTTTCAAGAAATATTTTAAGTATTTGTTTAAAACAGGGAGACCAATACAAGCTAGATATGAGTTTATTAACCACTATTACACTCTATCCTCTCTATTATGAAAGAGACTTTAATCTTGAATGATTCTGAACTTTATAAATTCAGACTATATAGCTTAATGACAAACATGTGAATTCTAGATCCAGACTTCTGTGTTTAAATCCTGGCTACCACTTACTGAGCGATCTTGGGCAAGTTGATTAATTTATATAAAAAGTGAGTCTGTTAATGGAAACTACCTCATAGTCTTATTAGTAGAATAAACGAGTTAGTACATGTAAAGCATTTAGTATCTTGAGCATAAAGAGTGAGAGAGGTATTAGCCAATTACTTTGTTTTTTATTATGTCAGTGACATAATATAATATTAAAAAGTACACCATTTCTGCAGAAATATGGCTTTCCAAGAGAGTATTAATATAAGAATGTAGAAATAATAATTTAAGTGAATGCATTTAGAGACAATGGCATTCATACTCACAGAGACTCAGTGTTTTTGTTTTGCTACTTAAAGACCTTAAGTTGAAGTGATTTAAAATTGCTTTTTGTTTGGAAGGATGTCCCAATCTCCACATGCATATAGATAATTATCTCAGTGGACTAAAGGAACATATTTTGCTTAAGAGCTTTCAAACTGAGTTACTTTCAAATCCCTACTAAACATCTCATTGAAGCTTAGGGAACCAGCACACCTGCCAAAAATCTCTGAAATTGTAAATGCCTCAAAAACTAATATTAGATTGTTTGAGTGTTGTTATTTTCATTCTTCTAACAGTTGTGAAATAGAAAGGTGATAATGTTCCTAATATCCATGATCAGTTTCAGTTTATCTTACATTACAAAGGGATTACTCAGCATAGGGTGAAAAATAATTACCTGGAGAGATGCATTGCATTAAACATTGAATGAAATACCTCTGACTATTTTTTTTTAATGTTTGAATTCTTAGCATAATAACTACTACCAATAGGTTATGACATTTATGCAATAAAAAGATAAAAATCCTATCTTGCATGAGTGTACTCGAGAAATATTTTGAAAGTTGAAACTCTAATTCTTAGAGCAATTATTGTATAGATGAGCCACACTTTACAGAGAGGCTCCAGAAAAAAAAAAAAAAAAATATATATATATATATATATTTTAACCAAGATGACCTTAACATATCCCTCACCTTGATTAAATTTTAGACACGTTTTTTTCCAAACTCTAGGTCCCTGACCTCGCTTTTCTTAGAGCATTTACTTTAGAAAAAGTTCAATTGTAAATTCTTTATCTGCCCTCTTTGAAATGTAAATCTTCTCTCAGGTTCTTTCCCACTTTTCAACCCAGGTATGTTTTCGTCAAGGACCTGGGAGCCATCTCTTTGAAATGTAAACATCAAGAAAGACAGTGTTCATCCACCTCACTACAAATAACTCAATTTTGTTTCTTTTTATGGCTGAGTAATATTCCAGAGTCTGTCATACAGAGTGAAGTAATTCAGAAAGAGAAAAACAAATACTGTATGCTAACACATACATATGGAATCTAAAACAAACAAACAAAAGGTTCTGACGAACCTAGGGGCAGGACAGGAATAAAGATGCAGACATAGAGAATGGACTTGAGGACACGGGGAGGGGGAAGGGTAAGCTGGGATGAAGTGAGAGAGTGGCATGGACATATATACACTACCAAACGTAAAATAGATAGCTAGTGGGAAGCAGCCGCATAGCACAGGGAGGTCAGCTCAGTGCTCTGTGACCACCTAGAGGGGTGGGATAGGGAGGGTGGGAGGGAGACGCAAGAGGGAGGGGATATGGGGATATATATATATATGTATAGCTGATTCACTTTGTTATAAAGCTGATTCACTTTGCTAACACAACATTGTGAAGCAATTATACTCCAATAAAGATGTTAAAAAGAAAGTGTCTTACCTCCCAGTCTCTATTGGAGGCTAGAAGGTAGCAACCATTAGCAAACACAGGTGGCTTGATTATATGGACTCCTCCCTAATGTCCTCCAAAAGTTTTCTACCAGGTCACCCCAACATGTAAAAACTCTTTTTCTTTTTTTTTAGTAGTTTATTCTGTCTCCCCTTTTGCACTAGTCTTCAATACAGTTTCCCTTGTCTGTTTAATTTGTCTGGCACAATTTCTCTTTGATTGTTTGTTTGGATATTTGTTTAAAGTAACATTTCATTCATATATGAAGAGTCAGATCTCAAATTAATGAACTGAAAGGATGTATCTTCATTTATTTCACCAAATTTTTGATGCATGTTTTTTCGTCGGTAAAATTGATAAAAGATACTACCCAGGTCAGATTCATAAAAGGGACACAGTTTACAATATTCTCTTTGCACAAAATTTCTTTCATGATTCAAATGAAAAATTGTGTGCTTTGTAACACATCTTCAAACAATCTTATACAGAATAATTTAATGCTTATTTGGAAAGTAGCCCTAGTTGGAAAAGCTCTAAAGTATGATGACTACATGTCCCATACTAGTTAGACTTCCAACAACTTTCTATAATTTTCAAGTAAGAATATTTGTTTTATTATTGTGAGAGTAAAGAGACCACATGCACATACAAAAAAGTAGAATTCCACACTTATTTCATTGTCGTAAATTGACTTCCTGTGTGTTACCTATCATTAGACAGAGGAGAAAACATGCATGCAGTTTTATTTTAGCGAGAGTCCATTCAGAAATTCAGTCTGTCAAAAATGATAGATGTTTGAGAGAGATGGAAAACTAAAGAGCAATTAAGGATAATTGACACCTAATTGTCTTTGAAAGGCATCTTTTCTGAAGAGTTAAGGAGCACAATACCTTGAAATTCTTACTTTGCAAAAAGCCAACACCTACACAGGAAATATGAAACACTTGGCTAAATTTCTAAATTTTGCTAATTATGTCGAATAATTGCAAGAGGGAAAGGTCAGTTGGATTTGCATGAATAGAACCTGTAGTAGAGAGTAGCCAAAACAGCCTGGAGAAGTTTACACAACAATCTGGGGCAAGAAAGCCAACATATTCATCTTAGGTCCCTTATATTGACTTGTTCCACTCTAGATTTATGCCCTACTTAGCATAATCTCTCATATACATTTCACAGATACTGTTGCCTGTATATAAAGGAACAATTCTCTTTCCTGTTAGTCTCATAGATAGACATTAAATTAAGAAAACTAATGGGAAATTAAGGTTTGATAAGCATTAGTGAGATGGAATAATATCATCAATTAGTTTTAACAGTTGAGTAAAGCAGGCAGTCATCATAATTTATGGGCTCCACAAACCCTCAGGGACCAAACTCAGCTTCCCCCACAGGACTACTGGCTCGCTGTTCTCGCCCATTTCTTTCTTTTTTTTTTTTTAATATCTTTATTGGAATATAATTGCTTTACAATGGCATGTTCATTTCTGCTTTATAACAAAGTGAATCAGCTATACATATACATATGTTCCCATATCTCTTCCCTCTTGCATCTCCCTCCCTCCCTATCCCACCCCTCTAGGTGGTCACAAAGCACCGAGCTGATCTCCCTGTGCTATGCAGCTGCTTCCCACTAACTATCTATTTTACATTTGGTAGTGTGTATATATCCATGCCACTCTCTCACTTTGTCCCAGCTTACCCTTCCCCCTCCCTGTGTCCTCAGGTCCATTCTCTACATCTGTGTCTTTATTGGTGTCCTGCCCCTAAGTTCTTCAGAACCTTTTTGTTTTTTAGATTCCATATATATGTGTTAGCATACAGTATTTGTTTTTCTTTTTCTGACTTACTTCACTCTGTATGAAAGAGTCTAGGTCCCTCCACCTCACTGCAAATAACTCAATTTCGTTTCATTTTATGGCTGAGTAATAGTCCATTGTATATATGTGCCACATCTTCTTTATCCATTCATCTGTCAGTGGACACTTAGGTTGCTTCCATGTCCTGGCTATTGTAAATAGTGCTGCAATGAACATTGTGGTACATGACTCTTTTTGAATTATGGTTTTCTCAGGTTATATCCCCAGTAGTGGGATTGCTGGGTCGTATGGTAGTTCTATTTTTAGTTTTTTAAGGAACCTCCATACTGTTCTCCATAGTAGCTGTATCAATTTACATTCCCATCAACAGTGCAAGAGGGTTCCCTTTTCTCCACACCCTCTCCAGCATTTATTTATTGTGTGTAGATTTTTTGATGACGGCCATTCTGACTGGTGAGAGGTGATACCTCATTGTAGTTTTGATTTGCATTTCTCTAATGATTAATGATGTTGAGCATTCTTTCATGTGTTTGTTGGCAATCTGTATATCCTCTCTGGAGAAATGTCTATTTAGTTCTTCTGCCCATTTTTGGATTGGGTTGTTTGTTTTTTTGATATTGAGCTGCATGAGCTGCTTGTAAATTTTGGAGATTAATCCTTTGTCAGTTGCTTCATTTGCAAATATTTTTTCCCATTCTTAGGGTTGTCTTTTTGTCTTGTTTATGGTTTCCTTTGCTGTGCAAATGCGTTTGAGTTTCATTAGGTCCCACTTGTTTATTTTTGTTTTTATTTCCATTTCTCTAGGAGGGGGGTCAAAAAGGATCTTGTTGTGATTTATGTCATAGAGTGTTCTGCCTATGTTTTCCTCTAAGAGTAATATAGTGCCTGGCCTTACATTTAGGTCTTTAATCCATTTTGAGTTTATTTATTTGAATGGTGTTAGGGAGTGTTCTAATTTCATTCTTTTACATGAAGCTGTCCAGTTTTCCCAGTACTACTTATTGAAGAGGCTGTCTTTTCTCCATTGTATATTCTGACTAATATACCCATCACTAGAAAAAAGCTCCAAGTTAGGGGACAAATGAAAGTCATTATTTAGTAAACAGTAGTGTCAAAATCACATTTGTTGCTTGGTTGGAACGCAAATAGCAATCTCTTTTAAGAGTGTTGATTAATTAATCAGGTAAAATTGTGATTGTCTCAGAAGAAATAGAAGCAATGTTTGAGTGTATATGTTAAGATTATGCCATAATGGGGGTAGGGAGAGCAGAGATGGACCCTTTGAGAACATGGTTACA
This sequence comes from Orcinus orca, assembly GCF_937001465.1. Taxonomy (NCBI): domain Eukaryota; kingdom Metazoa; phylum Chordata; class Mammalia; order Artiodactyla; family Delphinidae; genus Orcinus; species Orcinus orca. The sequence goes on from NC_064565.1 coordinate 79,664,211, forward strand.
ACAGTCCTTGGCGTTGATACACTTTTTTTTTTAACATCTTTATTGCAGTATAATTGCTTTACAGTGTTGTATTAGTTTCTGCTGTATAACAAAGTGAATCAGCTATATGCATATGTTTATCCTCACATCCCCTCCCTCTTGCGTCTCCCTCCCACCCCTCTAGGTGGTCGCAAAGCACCGAGCTGATCTCCCTGTGCCATGCAGCTCCTTCCCACTAGCTATCTGTTTTACATTTGGTAGTGTGTATATGTCCATGCCACTCTCTTACTTCGTCCCAGCTTACCCTTCCCCCTCCCCGTGTCCTCACTTTTGAAAATGTCAGCCAGGTAAAGAAATCTGGGGGAAAATCTTTTAACATGTGGAGAAAAAAAGAAACATTAGGGTTAAGAGGAAGTGACTAACAAAGCAAGCTCAAATGCAGAATAGGAACAATATCCCTGCTCATTCTATATTTAACCCAGGCCTATTTATCTTCCTTTGATGTTCAATCATAGCGAATTCTCCTCTCCTCATTCTTGTTGGTTTTCCTTCTTTTTTCTAATTTACAAAAGAGCTGCAAGGAGATAGCACTTAAACAGAACGATTCCTGTTTCAGAGAATTAAAATTAATTAAGATAGTCAGAAACTGTTTAAATTTCTATAAGGATATTGAGCCAATGACATTTGCTTCAACAAATTTGTACAAAATTCAATTTTAAACTTCATGTAAACTCATAACTGTAAATATGGTTAATATAGTACCAGCAGGATAAGTCAGATATGCTCACTAATTCACAAATCCCTACTTCTTATTTTTCATATATTTTTCTCTCACTCCTACACATGTTATTTTTTTCTCAACTTACATTTTAAGGTGATAAAAATGGAAAGATAATAACAATGTCATCTATTATGGCAAATGTCTGAAACCAATACTCTGGACCAGTGAGTGAAAGACTGCTAATAGGGCTGTGAAGGATTAAATAATACAGTTCTAAGTTGGCAAATCTTCAGGAAAATCAAAGAAATAAAAAGCTCTAGTAGGGAATTAAAAACCCCTCTTTTCCTACAATACACATCATCTGGGCTTCCCTGGTGGCGCAGCGGTTGAGAGTTCGCCTGCCGATGCAGGGGACACAGGTTCCTGCCCCGGTCCGGGAAGATCCCACATGCCACGCAGCGGCTGGGTCCGTGAGCCATGGCTGCTGAGCCTGCGCGTCCGGAGCCTGTGCTCCGCAACGAGAGAGTCCACAACAGTGAGAGGCCCGCGTACCGCAAAAAAAAAAAAAAAAAAAAAAAATATGCATCATCAGATTTTTCTCCAACAACGTTCAGTAATAGACAAAATGGTAAGTTTTGAAAAAGTTGTAGAAGGAGAATTAGCACAACTTAGAGCAGACGGTCAACTAAACTAATCTGTCCTTTATGAAAAATCTTCAGCAGCTCTTTTATCTAATTACTGAACAACTGACAGATATCATCACAAAACTTTTAGTTGTAACTACTGTAGCAAAGGGCACTCAGTGGTCAGAACTGGCTTACTTCAATGAGGGATTTAAGTGACAGTAAAAGAAAAAAGTGAGTTTAATATTAAAGTTTGATGTCTATGACAGAATATGAAAAATATGCTTGTTTTCATGGGTTGAAAGAACAACTAAAGGAAATGATTAAGAGACTTTTGCTATATATCTACATCTAGATATAGACATAGATATATCTATTGAGATCTAGATCTATGCAAAGAGAGAGAATTTCTCAGTCATTTCTATATGTATGGAGAGAGATGTGTTAGCACACATATGTCATGGGGGATGGAGGAAAATGTCTAATGATAGGTAACACATTCTGAGTGTGGCAGTTTTTCAGCAAAATCTCTTCAAAGGCCCTCGTGCAAACTTGCTGTTATCAAAGTGTTGAACACGAAATATGTTTTAATACTCATAATATCAAAATCAACATTTTATAATATTTCAAAGAGAAGCCGAAGGTGTTTTTTGATGCTCCTTAAGGGGATGGAGACTCACGTTTACATGGCATGGAGATGTCTGTCACTATGCCTACTGCCACCCTCACAGTCCCTTTCCACAGGAATCTGCTCTTAGTCTATAGCCCCCACCTGAGAAAGTATCTCTAAGAAATATGTCCTTGCCCTTTGCTACAAGTGATTAAATCAAGGTTATGTAGCCTACCTTTGGGTAACCAAGCCATTCTGTGTAATGGTTAATGGTGATGCTTAGTGTAGAAGGACATTTTCAATTAGTGACTTAGAGTCTTTCAGTCAATCATACATTGTTAGGACTTAGAAGATATTTGCAGAAAACCATGTCATTTTGTTAATAGTAGTAAAAAGAGCTGAAATAATTTACAGAAATTGGCCATGTATTACCATAGTTCATAAGATACCTAAACATACAAATAACTAAGAACTATAAGTCGCCAGAAACCTGGGGGCAGGAACACATCTACTGAACAGAACAGTTGTTTTTATTCTAATCACTTTGTAAAGCTTTTAAAAAAATGATGTCTAATTCCCACCTTCAGAGTTTTGTGAGTTCATTGACATAGATTGTGACTTGGTCATCATGGTCTTAACAATATCCTAAAGTAATTCTAATGCCCAGGCAAGGCCAAAAACACCTGGAATAGAGAATTGTGATTGTCTGGTTGCAGCAAGAGAAGTATAAGTACTGATAGAAAGTGATATTTGGAGTTGCATTGGATTTTTCCATCTCCAGTTTCTCTGAGGTCTACTTGGGATTTGGGAGATACTCACACTTCTTATTGGTACTTTTATGTCCTCTTTGGAACCATTGGATCGTGTGAGAGAATCATAATAAATTTGTTTTTCATGTATATAAGACAGAGACTCATTTAAATATCTAATATATATTATGCTATGCATTCTACATGAATTTGTTTGTTTCATTAAAAAAATGAGGTACCAACAATTTGTATCCTTGTTTTAAAGAACAGGAAGCAGCCAAGGAGAGGTAAAATACTTTTCCCAAATTCACACGGATAATAAACAAATGGTGAAATCAGGATTCAAATCCATGTACTCTGGCTTAAAATTTTATATAATTCTGAACTGTATTGATTTTCAGAGCAAGTTATTTAAATTAATAGAAACATTGCTTTAAAATCTAAAAACTGCTCACTTCAAAATACGCATCTTTTATAGAATGGCAGAAGAAAATTTTAATTGATTCCATTTGATACACACACGTTGAGTGCTTAGTACTCAACAGCCATTGAAATAGGCACTGGGCGATACATGGAGCATGAGAACTCAATGTGTCCATATTCAAAGAAACTCAGGAACTTGGTCAGTTAAATTTAAACTAAGTTGAAAATATATGACTACTATTGTTTGTCCTGGCTCTCTTGAACAAATACTTTTCATACATTATTATAGGAATGTTATGTATTGAAATGTTAAATAGTACAACACTTCAAAGCAGGTACTAGTAATCCTTTATGTAAAAATGAGAAAAGAGGATTTTATAGATAGAATAACTTACCCATTTGTGTGAAGATAATAAAGATTCCTAGATTTAAATGCATCTCTTACTCTCAAGCCTTTACTCTTTCCACGGTCTCCCATTAACTCATTGCTACTGAGACCAAAGGAAAAACACAAATCAATCAATAAATCAATAAAATAAAATGGTGATGAATTATTAATGTTTATACTTAACATACATCAGATGCTGTATTAGGTTTATATTGCTGTTATAGCAAATATCCAAAAACGCAGTGCTTAAAACAACTTAAATTCATTACCTTACAGTTCTAGAGCTCAGAAGTCCAAAATGGGTCTTATGGGGCTAAAGTCAAAGTGTTAGAAATGCTCCGTGCCTTCCAGAGGCTCTAGAAGGGAATATGTTCCTTGCCTTTTCCAGGTTCTAGGGGCTTCATACACTGTGCTACTCATGGAAGCATTACTGTGGCCTGTTTTCCTTGTCACAGCTTCTTTGACACTGACATTTATATCCCCCTCTTAGAGGAAACTTTTAAATTATATTTGGCCCACTTTGATAATCCAGGATAATCTTTTTCACATAATCATATATGCCAAGTACTTTTGTCAAGTAAGGTAACATATTCACAGGTTTTGGATATTAGGTTGTAGACATCTTTGTGGGGCCTTTATTCTTTCTACCACATGGTGTGAACATTATTTCCTTTAGTGCTCACAACTTAATACAGTGGGTGTTGTATAGAGCTGAAGTTTAGAGTACAAGTGATTTTCCCAGTTCCCAGTAGAGCAGAATCAAATACAAAGATAATAATTAGAGGGGCTTCCCTGGTGGCGCAGTGGTTGAGAGTCTGCCTGCCGATGCAGGCGACACGGGTTCGTGCCCCGGTCCGGGAAGATCCCACATGCCGCGGAGCGGCTGGGCCCGTGAGCCATGGCCGCTGAGCCTGCGCGTCCGGAGCCTGTGCTCCGCGGCGGGAGAGGCCGCAGCGGTGAGAGGCCCGCGTACCTCAAAAAAAAAAAAAGAAAAAGATAATAATTAGATTTCTGTATAACTCCCTTTTGCTGCCTCTGCCATTTTATGTTGCGTCCACAAGAGGTGCTAAAGTTTGCCGTGTTCTTATAAAAGACAGTTAGATAATGAATCATTACTATTATATTCACTGAGCTTCTACTACTAAAAGAAATCTAATATTATCCTACAAAATTTGTGATTTGAAATGCATAATGAAACTCTATTATTCTCTCATTCAAAAATACTATAATCCCTGCAAAATTTAGAGGGGAATATTCTGGATAAGAAAATATTCCTTAGTCTTACTTTTCATCAGAAGCAGCATCTGAGACAAAGGGTTGCATGCAGTATTTCATTTTAGGAAGTGATCCTAAGGAACGATAGTGAGAAACTTGGAAACACGAAACAAGAGAGGTTGAAAAGGCAATGTAAATGTATGCTGTTGGACTGCTCACTTATGTGGGCAACTATACCTAAATCCTGTTGGCTACCCTTGGGCAAACTTGCAGAATGCACTGCAGACTTGTGCCCTTGAAACAACAAAGGGTGGATATATCTACACATGCTCTTTCTTCCCACTGATGGAAGGCTGTTTTAGGTTTTGTTAAACTTTGCAGTTTCAGGTTTGTGCCTTAATCAAAATGACTGAGCTGATTCCTCTAGGAGTCCCATGTTCCCAGAGATGCCCTGGGGGAGAAAGCAAGAGAAGCATAGTTCAGCCCAGGTTAAGTGCTTACAGCTTACACCTAAGCTTACACCATAGCGACCAGTAAAAATTGAAGTTAAGTGAAGGCAAAGAGCATGTGTGACAAAGGACTAGATATGTCCACTACAGAATGTAAATTTCTTTTAGGATACAATAATCTTTTTTCCTTCTCCCCACAGTTTAAAGAAAATGACCAAAGTTTACATATAATGTAATAAATCTGACCAAAGTTTACAAATAATGTGATAAATCTGATTAATTCTTTTGAAAGTTTTATTTCTGCATGAATATATGCACAAAAAATATATGAATTGAATTCTACTCTTTCATTTGAGTTTCAAAAGTTCACTAGACATGCTCTGTTTTTGTTTGTTGATTGATTGTATTTTTACCAGATGTATCAACCAGTGGAAATTTGAGGTTTTCTTTAGATACAAGAATGCGAAGATAGTGCTGAATTGTGTGTCTGCAAATATTAAGAGAATCTCTTTTTTCATCAACTGTCATTCATGTTTATCTCTTTATGGGTAGAATGGATTTAGACCTATTTACAGTTTTCATGAAATAGAATTCATGTAGCTAAAATTGTAAATGTGCCAGAGTTTCTTTGGTGTCATATCCTTCCAAGGGAGAACGACAAAATAAAATACAGTCCCTTAGACTGAGACATTCCTCAATTTCCCAGTTTCCAACCTGTACTGCGGTTTTTGGTTACTTCTCGCTTAGTGTTTCTTCAGGTATCAAAGCCTAAAATTTGTCCTTCTTCTGACTACTCAGTATTTACTTAGCAAACTCTGCTTCTCTCTTCCTTGCAGATCCTAATCGAGCTAAAAACTCAGCAACGTATTCACACTGCAAGATGCACAGTCCTTTACATAAACCTTGTCAATGTTGACTGAGGTAGTTCACAGATACTATTTGTGACCCATTGTGGTGTATTTGTTTTCTGAAAGAGTCTCCTGTCCCTACTCCTTCTTACCTGCTAATGGTTTTCATTCTGATCATAATATTTGACCTATTCCTTCCCATTCAGACCAATGTTGATTTCTTTATTTTATGTGTATAGCAAACACAAAAGTAAGATTTATAACTTCCTGCTTGCGAGTAAAGATAAGCTCCAGCTGCAAGCTCAGCTCACTATCAATATCCTCCAGGACTTTCTGTTTCTTTTCTTGTTTATTTGTTAACTCAATAGTCATCATAGAACCAGCTTTGTGCCTCAACAGTGCAGCAAAGACAGAAAATCAGAGGCTGCTTTTCTGTTGATGTGACAGAATATGCATCAACAGTCTCACTCACTGGTGACTGTATCTGATTTCTTTGTTTTTCTCAATTGTATAGATTTTGGCTCAAACAGCACTTTCAGTTTCTGTCTGTATGACCATGGGCATGTTGCTGTAAGACTTTTTTCCTTAGATGTATAAAATTATTACCTATGTATAGAATTCTGATGAGAAGTAAATGAGTTAAGGCATGGAATATTTTTTAAAGAGTTGTGCAAATATTAAGTGCAATGTAAGTGTCAGTAATTATTATATGGAACTTGAAGGCTACCTTTTAAATGTGCCCTCTTCCCAAATACCCACTTTTTCAATGCTCACTCTGAGCACATAATGAAAATCCAATCCGCTTTCAAAATCTAGAAAGAAAGAAGGAGTAGTACCTGTGAATCATAGCATTGGGGAAAGGAGTAAAACTTATACACAGCATCCAAAAATAGAGGCATCGGGGGAATGATTATCCCTGTCATTTTCCTCTGAGTTACCTCCCCAAAGTCTTTTTTTTTTTTTTTTTTTTGTGGTACGCGGGCCTCTCACTGTTGTGGCCTCTTCCGTTTGCGGAGCACAGGCTCCGGACACGCAGGCTCAGCGGCCATGGCTCACGGGCCCAGCCGCTCCGCGGCATGTGGGATCTTCCCAGACCGGGGCACGAACCCGTGTCCCCTGTATCGGCAGGCGGACTCTCAACCACTGCGCCACCAGGGAAGCCCCCGAAAGTCTTTTTTAATGGATCATCAAGCTCATTGTTATGGTTCAGAGTCAGTTAGCTGGGAAAAAGGTTGAAGATGTAAGCCATATTTAGAATTTATGAAAGGGAGGGAGGAAGAGAAGGAGGGAGAGAAGGAGAGAGACAGATAGAGAAACAGAGAGAGATGGAAACAGAGATACAGAGGGAGAAACTGTCACCTTTTGCCTTGCTTTTATTTGTATTTTCTTCTAATTTATATTTTCATCTAATTGTTTAAGCTTGCTGAATTTTAGCAACATGGAGTCAAATGTTTCTTCCAATTTCTCCTTTCTTGCTTCATATTATCAGATCTTGAATGCTTTTAAACTTTCTAACTCCAATAATTTCACTTTTTTCTACTAGTAAATCAATGTTAACTCTCCTTGAAATACTTAAATTCTTGAGAGACTATTATGAATAAATAAAATAATAAAATTTCCAGTAGAATTTTGCATTTTAGACAAGGGGTTCCTTTATCCCTTATTGAAGTAAATGATTTTGCAAAATAGACATTCCAAGTTCAAGAGCAGCTCAGAGGCAGTAAGAGGAAGTTTGGAATAGAAGCCTTTTACTGCATAACTACCAGATTTGGTCTCATGATTGATTGCTAGTTCAGACTAACCTCAACTCTATTGGAAGATATTCTTTTTTGTTTCATAAACCCACAAAGAGGTGGTATATACTCATCTAAGCATTATCTAACTTTCCTGTTCAGATTGAGATATGCTAGGATGAAGAAATCATCCTGCTAGCATGAAAGAGAGAAGATGACATTCTTATTCAATCAAAATGTGTCACACTTTTCCTGCTTCTACCCTTTTTGCTTTTGTACTTCATCTAAATAATATTGATGGCTATGAAATTTTATAGTAAAATATTAAGAAAATATTTTTAAAATTTAATATTTAGACAAACATTCATAAATTTGAAATTATACTGGAAATACATTTTTTTTTTTTTTTGGCCCTCACTGTAAGCTTGCTCAATTTTAGCATCATGGAAAGTTTTATGTCTCTTATGCTTATTTTGGTTCAGAAGGCTGTAAGTGTGACCCTTGCCACCAGAGAGCGCTCTGTACTGGCAAAGCCACGTTGTAATGCCCACACACTTTACTCAACTCCTCCCACATAGTTTAATTATTACTTGTTGCAATTAAGTTATTTCAGAAAATTCTCTGTATCTTTTATGCATGGAAATTACTTCCTTTACATTTGATTAATTTTTTCTCTTTTTCAAACATAACTTATTGTTATATAATTATTACTGACAAAATATATTTCTAAATAAAATACAATTTGATAAATTTTAAATTTATTAATAGATTATTAAGTTTGGATAAACTAAAGTTCATGGTGGAATTTCATAAAGTATTACTATTTTGTTTCTTAAACAAAAATGCTGTGTCTAAATTTAAATAATAATTTAACATAACACATTTTAATATGAGAATGGTAGACTTCAATTTTAACAATGAACAATGTAGTTAGCAAAATATTTCAATGGGAAATATATATGTTGTTATATATAATGTTGTTATATACTATATATGTTGTTATATACAATATATATGTTGTATGAACACAAATATTTCAATACTTTCTCATTTTCAAATTATCGATATAATTTATTTTCAAATATTCTAAAAGATGCAGAAAGGAAATATAGACATATATATACACACATATATGGTGTATGAAGACATATATATACACACATATATGGTGTATGAAATATATATCAAATCATATCATATATCATAGAGATGTAAAAGCTGCTAGACCTGTACTAGTAGTTAGTGTTCTACTAGAGAAACATAACCAGCAGAAACAGAATCTCCCTCTCTCCCTCTTTCTCTGTCTCTCTCTCTATATATATATAATGTGCCATATATAATCATATATGCATATCGTATATGTATATGTATATATATGATATATCACACATAATTGTATGGTCAGGCCACTCCAGGTGGCTGTTCTCTTGCTCTCTGTACATCCCCTGCTCGACCTGTGCCTACTTCACCTACACCCTTACTCACATGACTGACCTTCCTACGTACTTGCCCCAGGCCCCAGCTAGCGATTTTTCTTATCAAAGGGCCAGTGAGGGGTATGCCCATCTGCTAGTTTCCCTGGTAATGAGCCAATCTGAGCTTAATCTCCCCTATAACAGCATTCTCCCTGTCCACCCCCATCCCCTCTCCCCCAAGCAAAGACTGCTGCCACGTTCTGCCCAAACATGGTGGGGGGTCTGCTCTAGGACCTTGCTTCAGACATGTAAGATCCCTCATCCATTAAACCACTGATGTCTCTGTTGCTGACTCCAGGCTCTTTCTTCAGTCTTGAAGCTGGGAAAGTACAGACCTTGTAGGCCTGCGTGGTGCAGCCCAACAATAATATGCATCAATGATGACATATATATGACACATGATTTCTATATGGAGAGAGAGAGCCAGAGACAGAGAGACAGAGAGGGACTCATTGTGAGGAACTGGCTTACAGGATTTGGGGCTGGCTAAGCAAGTTTGAAATTCATGGGGTAAGCTATCAAGGATAGGTTGAAAACTCTCTGGTAGGAACTGATGCAGGCTACAGGCAGAATTTCTTTTTCGGGAATCAGGTCTTTCAACTGATTGAATCGAGCCCACACAGATTATCTAGGATAACATCTTTTACTTAAAGTCAAGTGATTACTGGTGTTAATCACATCTACAAAATACATCACAGCAACATCTAGATTAGTGTTTGATTAAAGAATTGGGACTATAGCTTAGCCAAGCTGACATGTAAGACTATCACTATCACTGACCATTAAGTATTATGTTTTAATAGATTTCATTTTATTGATATATATTTCCTATCATTATGAAACAATTGCATTATATTTGCAATGTCATTAGATTCAGAAAACAATTACAGTAGTCAAACATACAATTTAAGTCACTATTTAGGCAGTATCATAAGAATCATCCAGAAGTTGATTTATATTTCTCAGTCTAAATATCTTAAAGGCATGACAAATATCCTAATGATGTAATGATGTTGGTCAAACTGCTCAGCAACTTACTGCAAAATATTCACACATATTAAAACAAAAAGACTTGAAATTGCATTAAATGTACATAAGCCCAAATGAGAACCAAAATTCTTTCATGAAATGTTACAATAGTATTTTTTAATTGAAGTATAGTTAATTTACAATGTAAATTATATATATATATTCTTTTTCAGATATTTTCCATTATAGGTTATAGGTTATTACAAGACATTGAATATAGTCCCTGTGCTATACAGTAGTTCCTTGTTGTTTATCTATTTTATACATAGTAGTGTGTATATGTTAATCCCAAACGCCTAATTTACTTCCCCCCCACACCCTCACTATACCCTCTGGTAACCGTAAGTTTGTTTTCTATTTCTGTGAATCTACTTCTATTTTGTAAATAAGTTCATTTATATCATTTTTTTTAGATTCCATATATAAGTGATATATGATATTTGTCTTTCTGTCAGACTTACTTTACATAATATGATAATCTCCAGGTCCACCCATATTGCTGCAAATAGCATTATTTTATTCTTTTTTATGGTTGAGTAATATTCCATCGTGTATATATACCATGTCTTCTTTATCCACTCATCTGTTAATGGACACTTAGGTTGCATCCATGTCTTGGCTATTTACAAAATAGTGCTGCTATGAACATTGGGATGCATGTATCTTTTTGAATAGAGTTTTTTCCCCGATATATGCCCAGGAGTGGGATTGCAAGATCATATAGTAACTCTATCTTTAGCTTTTTAAAGAACCTCCATACTGTTCTCCATAGTGGCTACACCAATTTACACTGTTGCACCTACCAACAGTGTAGGCAGTGTTCTCCACGCCCTCTCCAGCATTTATTATTATTATTATTTATTTATTTTTTTTTTTTTGCGGTACGCGGGCCTCTCACTGTTGTGGCTTCTCCCGCTGCAGAGCACAGGCTCCGGACACGCAGGCTCAGCGGCCATGGCTCACGGGCCCAGCCGCTCCGTGGCATGTGGGATCCTCCCGGACCGGGGCACAAACCCATGTCCCCTGCGTAGGCAGGCGGACTCTCAACCACTGCGCCACCAGGGAAGCCCCAGCATTTATTATTTATAGACTTTAATGATGGCCATTCTGACTGGTGTGAGGTGATATCTCATTGTAGTTTTGATTTGAATTTCTCTAATAATTAGCAATATTGAGCATCTTTTCATGTGCCTATTGGCACTGTATGTCTTTGGAGAAATTTCTATTTAGAAATTAGAACATTCTCTAACACCATACACAAAATTAAACTCAAAATAGATTAAAGACCTAAATGTAAGACCTGATACTATAAAACTCCTAGAGGAAAACATAGGCAGAATACTCTTTGACATAAATTGCCGCAGTAATTTTTTGGACCCATCTCCTAGAGCAATGCAAAAAAAACAAAGGACCTAATTAAACTTAAAAGCTTTTGCACAGCCAAGGAAACCATAAACAAAAACAAAAAAGACAACTACAAACTGGGAGAAAACATTTGCAAATGATGCTACTGACAAAGGATTAATTTCCAAAATATACAAACAGCTCATACAGCTCAATATCAAAAAAGCAAACAACCCAATCCAAAAATGGACAGAAGACCTAAATAAGCATTTTTCCAAAGATGTAATGTTACAATAGTATTAAAATGAGCTCAGTACATTTTTTAAAAGGATATACAACCAATAGCCAAAACACAAGTACCTCACAAATTGGTAATACTAGGTTTAAGACCAAGAAGTAAAGGAGGACAAAGGTAAGGTTTTAAGCCACACTACCGGTATAATAATTGAAGACATTCAATTACAGATTAACACTAATGAAGAAGATTGTTAAATCAAAATGTTCATGACGGAGTAATAAATCTGTAGATATGGGTGACTTTGCTCAGTCAAGAGCACAGATTAGATTGTCTGAAGAAAGATGCTTAGAAAAAATTTATTCTGTGCAGAAATGCCAAAACAAACTATGAAGGATGCATGAGTCAAATACCTAAATAAATCCTTGGAAACACATAAACCTTATGGCAACACTTCATAAATGTGTGTAGTGATGGATCCTAACTCGAATCCTAATCTTTTTGCTAACCCTTTCTAGAGTACTACTAAGAGAGGAAAATGTAAAGGATATGTCAAGAGTTTGTTCTAAAAATAATAACATTGAAGTTACACTTTTTCTTAATTCACAGAGTTCTTGCATGCAAATACTTGTCAATTGGTCTAAATTCTGACTTTCAGTGATATTATCTATGTGGAAAACCTAATAGCATTCTGATCACTACGGCCCTATTTGTTTGAGGCTTCATAGGTATAAATTGAACCAGAGGGGGGGGCCCTTTGGTCCTTTTATGACTCTGTATGTTGGTTGCAGAAACAAAATTTTGTTAAATGATTATAAGCTAAAAGAAAATTATTCAATACACTTTTACATCTAATTCAGTAACTTATAGCTCAGTATTGTTCTATATATTTGAGCTCTAAGAAACATTTTTTACTTATTTAATTCAGTGACATATATTATGTCCTTTGGGCATTTCTGTATCACTGCTACCTTCTACTTCTCTTTTCATATGTCTTTCCCTCGTCGGTACTCGGTACTCTCATTTATTCTTTAGAGTTCCTTTCTTAGGTTAAAGGCTGATTTTAGCTTCATCGGGCTATCTCCTACTCTAAAATATCTCTGATTTCCCTCTTTGTATCATACATGATATAAGGCTCATTCTCTTAGGATTTTCTAAAAAATTAATTCACACCAAATGAATGGTTGATAATGACACAAAATGTTGTTCCCAGGAGGAAGAAATTACTAGTTAATCAAGGACTTCTGGAGTGAGTATGATGAAGTCAAAAGCATGGAATGGCAAGGATGGGACTGAGCCCCTGGGGCCAGTTGGGTCACTCTACCTCTGCGTGAGGACTACACTGAGTCAGAGAAGACTCCAGTATCCAGAGGTTGAACACTGAGCTGTCTCATCTTGAAAAATGGAGCAGAATATTGGGACTGAAAAATATCAAGGCATTTAGATTCAGGAAGATTTCAGCAAATGAAGTAGATAGAGGTCTAATAATGAGTGAAATAAGTAGCATAGACTGGATATAATTGGAATTTTCCTCTCATTAGTTATTATTTCTACTTTCCTTCTCTTTCGAGTACTTATACAAATACCTCTTTTTAATCTGAGACACATATTCTTAAATTGAATGTCAACAGAGGAAGTGTTAAAAGGTACATGTGTCAGCATGAAAATTTTCATAGCACCTCATGCCCTGAGCTATTTGGGGGTACTAAGTACACGCAGTTCTATTAGAGAATAACTTGCATACAATTTGTGCTCTGAGTTCTTATTACATTTCAGTTCTAAGCTAGGAGTTGTATTTGAGAGGCACTTTGTAAAAGAGAAGTTTTATGTTATTATTTTCCCAGGAGTTTAACATTTCATTTATTTTTGTTTTCTTATTGATTAATATCTGAAAAATAAAATTTATGTACAGTAGCTTACAGATGGTTGTGTTTTTCTCTTCTAGAGTACTACAGATCAAGTTCATGTTAACTGTAAATTTCCTGGGAAAAAGAATATGGTATCTCCTTTAAAAAACTTCATGTTATATATGCTTGGCAAAGAAGACTCAAATATTATTTAAAATAATGAGAGCACCAGATTCTTCTTTTTTAAATTGTGCTCTGATAAAGCTAGAATATGCATAGAGATGTTTACTTTATTGGAAAAATGTAGCTGTTGTGAAAGACTGATGTCCACAGGAAACAATTTTACAAGGAAGGAAATAGTGCTCATCATTGGATTAACAGTCAGTAAATTGATCAATCTGAAAAAATGTACATCCTCTATTGAAATTATTAATGTGTGTTGAAATGCATGTGGGAAGATAAGCTTCAGTAAGCCCACATAATAACTTATTTGACATGAAAAATATTTTTGTTTAAAAAAAAGCTGCATATAGAAAGAATGATGACTTTTTTTCACTCTGAATGAATTTATCTTACCCAAAACTTATCCCTTAGAATATATGGATATAGTATATATATATATATATATATATATATATATATATATATGCATATTTCATATTTACATTTTTTTCTAGCATATTTTGTGACAACAGATAATATCAGTGGCTTTTAGGCCTGTGGAGCCAAGGTAAGATAGCATGTATAGGGCATGGTTAGAGGTGACCTTCTTTAGAATTGGGGCTAAAGAAATAATTAAATTGCTTGACAGAATATCCAGGGTTGATAAGTACATGTATCTTCCTCCATTTCAGAATACAAGACACAAATAAGAATCTTTCAACCATTCTTTTCTACCAAGTAAAGTGGTTTTGTTTGTTTGCTTGTACTTTGATTGTTTCATCCATTTCCTTGTTAAGGTTTTGTTTCCTTTTGCATTTCAGCTATTTATAGTTAGAAGTTTGTTATTTTTCATTAGGGTAATTCAATACCACATATGTATTGGTATGAAATATAAGGAAGCTGGTTAATATGACAAACAGTCTAGGCCTATTTTGATAACAATTAAAAAAACAGAAATCTCTTTTAACATGAACTTTACTGATAGATTAGTTTTGAGATCTCAGTCTGTGTGATGGCTCCCTAGAATTTTAAGTAGGATTGTGTATACATGGAGTAATAGGTAGAGAATCATATAATTTGTCTTTTAAACAGGGACACTTTCAGTAATGAAAAGGGCACACAAAATAATTATCAGGTGTCAGTTGATCTATAAAAGGCATAAACTTAGACTTGGCTTTGGAAGAATCAGGAATAGTGATAGGACACTATGCAGTAAGATTTACAGAATTCTTCCAGATTCCCTCATATAAACAAATATCTTTTCTTACATCATACTTCCTTAAAGAATTTGAATAAACATAAGTATAGCTATTCCAAATGGC
The DNA here is from genome assembly GCF_937001465.1 of Orcinus orca. NCBI lineage: Eukaryota > Metazoa > Chordata > Mammalia > Artiodactyla > Delphinidae > Orcinus > Orcinus orca. Next base: position 79,679,363 of record NC_064565.1, read on the forward strand.
TGAAAAATAAAGGTGGAATTATTTTATTTAGGAAGTCAAACTGTGATGAATAAACATCATTAGAGTGTGAGTGGTCTAGGCTACATTCATTAATATATATTCTTAGATTAATGTATCAAATTGGAGAAAGGACACTTTTGAAAGCACAAGAAGTCTTGTCTCAAGGAGAAGTGTGAAATATAGGATGGTTCCAGGGCACAGGAGTACAAATTGTCCCCAAGTGTTTGTGGAGGCTAGTCTCACCGCCCAGACTACTGGGTTGGCTCTAGGATTTGTGATTTCTTCAAAGGGAATGCATAACTTGGGCAAAGAGACAGACATCACAAAAAGACGGCACAAATATCCATCTATTATCTCACAAGCTGATTTCATGGGTATTGCAGACTTACTTTAGAAATAAAAGATGTTAAGAGTTTCAGAGTTGTAAAGGGTAGTAGAGATAACTTAAAATTGCTAATTTTGCAGATAAAGTTACTGAGACTTATAGAAAGTGAGAGATTTGGCCAAGGTTAAACAATTTTAAGGAATTTTACTATTGTCTTCTCAAATGAAAAATGTAGATAAAAAGAAATTTTAAAAAGTATTTACCATTCGATTTTGAGATAATAAGAGTATAATAGAAGTGAGAACAAATATGAGTAAGAAAGAGTATTCCTAAAGGATTTGTATAGTTTAATGAAAATTTACAGATTTAGAAGAATAAGATACCCATTGATTACTTGTCATTTGAATTGTGAGGACAAGAATTAACTACTTTTATTATTTTTAACATTTGGATATTCAGCAGTAACAGAGTTAAGTACCTAAAGTATTCTTAGAAATTTAGTAGAGTTTTTTACAGCTTTGACCTTTCACTATTTCACATTAGGATTGGTTAGCAATTCTTTCTATCCCCACAGGTTACTGAGGCTATAAAAAGAGAAGGAAATTGAATAACTAGAAAATTAAATGCATTATATGAAAAGGCCAAAGAAGAAGTCTATGGCTTCATAACTCATGGAAAATATAAGATATCAAAATATCTGGATGACAAGATATGTACTATGTGGGAAGGTAGGGGATGTTTTTGATCCTTGCTAATAACAGTAGATTTGCTAAACTCTTAGAATTCAACCTTGAAATAGTGTTTTACATTCCAATAATCTAGGATTAGAAACAAAGATGAATGCTATTCAGGAGATTGCTGATAACACTCCTATCCATTCGGATGCCGAGTAGACAGCTCTGATGAATGCTGCCCTGTAAAGATTGTTCAGTACCAGTGACAGAAACTAACTTTAGGTGACATGAAGCAGGAGGGACTGTATTGGGGCATATATTAACTCTGATTTCTTCTGATTAAAGGCAGTAATTTTTGTTCCTACTTTCTCATATATAAAATCAAAAAAAAACCCTACTATATTAATCATCTGCCCCCTCATCAACATCTCTGGCTCACTCTATATCAGTGTGAAAGGACAGCATGAAGGACTTAAAATTTTTAGCTTATATGGAAGCATTTCGCTAACTTCTTAGTAGGTGACTTGACTTTAACATATTCACGTGGCTAAGGTATTTGAGTCTTATTTGTAAAAAAAGTTTACATAACAGTATAAAACAAAATATAAGAAATATCAATATGATATTTAGCTGATAAAATTGATAAAGCTTTAAGTGTAAGAAAATTTGTACATTCTTTATATGTCAAGAACAACAGGAAACTACTAACCAAATAGTTCAAAACAGACCTTCTCTCTTAGATCACATATTCTGGCAGGGCAAAGAATTATTACACAGTAATTATACAACTAGATATGTAAGTATAAATGTATCTGTAAATATTCTCTAAAGAAAAACAATAAGTTGCTAATAGGGAAAAATATAAAACATGAATTCATGCAACAGTTATTCAGTGAAATCCATATATTGACAACCTACTTTTGAGTGTCAGCAATTAAAAAATTGGAGTGTCATTTAACATCAATGGTAAGGCAATAGAAATTACAAATATTAACAAATATACAAAATTTTATAAATTTGTAAATGTATACCATATCTATATCTATATCCATATCTATATCTATACATAGATATAGAAACATCTATGAAATAACAGATATAGTACATTTATTTCACTAAAGATAATCAATAACACCAAATATATGCTAAAGGATGTTGGCCTTATCATCTTAAAGACGTTTAGGTTAAATAGTAAATTTAATAGATCTTATACAATGAATTATATATGTCATCTATATTTGTTCTTAATTGTATGATTGCATTAAATATTGACATAATTATAATATAAGCTGGCCCAGAAAAGAATGTTATATAATCTAAGATATATTATGAACAAGAAAAGTAATACGAAGTTATTTCTAAAACATAAGGAAACAGCATATGATGTTTTTATAAATTCTGCTTTTACAAGATGAATAGTAAACTTAGCTGTTTGGGAATGCTTATTTATATCATGAGGAAAGTAAAACGGACAACTATGAGAAATGGAATATATTACAAGTTAATGCTTATGTTATGATCCAGCAAAATCAAGAAGAAAATTGATTAAGGAAAAAAGAGAAGAAAAAGCAGAGCAATCACACTCCCACACACACATACACACATAATGTATCATGTACAGTACAAGGGCTGGATACAAAGATGCATAAAATATGGACCTGTCCTTTCACTCACTAGACAAATAACTTTTAAATGTAAATGTACTGCTTTGTAATATGATTCTTGAAATATAGCTTCAAATGTAGTTTTAAAACCATGTTTTTAGTTTGCTTATTTGATATGTTTGGTGTATATATACACATACACACATACACATAAACACACACTTAAGATTCCCTCACTAAATTGAAATTTCTCACTCATAAATAAGTGTACTGTTAACTTTTCAAAGTCAGGGATTGTCTTTTGTCTCTGAATGCTATCACCTAAACACAGTAATACAACACATGTCACACAGAAGGAAATCAATTGTACTTTGGGGATTAATTGATTTCTTAATTAATATATTTATAAATAATAAATTAATGACAGAAAATCTAAATTCTAAACAAATTTTGTTTGCCTTTGATTAAACTGCTTTAACTCTGTTTATAATTTTTCCTCAAACCTCACTATTGAGCATTACAAGGCCAAGAACTCTGATTCTTCATCTCTGAGACACACATTCTTAAAAAATTTTTAAACTTAAAAATTAATTTCAGTTTTAAAAGCCTCAAATATGACTCAATCATTTTAATTTAGAAAAAAAATCAAAGCAATGTCTGCTTCCCTCATTTTACATATTTGAATTAAGTTGCATCTAAATAAGTTTTCACATTCTAATAGAATATCTTCCATTTGTAGATTTCAAATGCAAAATATAGAAGACTTCACATCTAAAAAATAGGCCTTTGGGATCTAAACTCATTATCATCAAAGTGTTAACTTCTAATTGTATTACTTTTAATAATGTATCTTCTACATAGATATTACTCAATACCTGCAATTCCAGAAGTAGGAAATTTAGAGGTTATAATGCAGGGGAGATTTATGCTAAGAAGATTCTGAGTTGTCACGATTAAAAATTTTCCACCCATTATGTGAATCCTATTGATCATTGCAGGAAGCAGAAAAGTGTGCTGTTCATTGATTTTCTTTGGCTACTGAATGCATTAGTCCTGACACATTTGATGGGTAGGCAAGTTTTCAAAGGAAGCTCAGTTAAGCTAATCTTAGTTCAGAGGAATATTCACAATGGAATAAGAAACTTTGTAATTGCAAGAGCAAATAGAAGAGTCAGAGGACTATATTATGAGCTGTATCAGCATAAAAATTAGACATGAGCCTTCCCAAGAGACCACAGTAAAACACATCAAGGCTTTGATGCTGTTTTCACAAATGTAGCAATTACTGGATAAATTGGGTTTTAGCTTTTCACCCTTCAGCCAAGATAGTGAATGCAAAGCAATGAGTTGTTCTGTCTTCTTGGCTAAGGGAGAGTATCAGAATTCCATCAAGTTCATAAAGATACAAATGAAGACATTAGATAATTGTATCCCACAAGTGAGACTAACAGTAATGCTACAGCCTATAAATTCAATATTTTTCTAATGATTATTTCTTTAAAGTCCATATTCATCCATAAGTTGTATTATAGACTACTAAAGTAGAAAGAACAATAGCAAATGCAAATTGTAAAGACTATTCTACCCTGGGAATTAAATTCCATTAAAAAATAAAGCTGGAAAGTATGATCTTGTATCTCTGTTGGAAGCTGTTTACTGACTTATTAATACAATGTCAGAGTACAATGTTACCTCTCAGTAGTATAGGATGGTGTCAAAATGCTATGTATATTTTTCCAGTACATTAAGTACCAGGGCATTGTGTATGTTTTAGGTGAAGATTAATTAAATTAGCATAAACCAAATGGTCTTTTATGCCCACAAACAAACATTGTATATTTGGCAATCACCTTTCTCATTTTTCCAGGCCATTTAACATACAAGCATACAATTCAAATTGGTAAGAATAAATGAAGACATATAGAATATTAATATCATATTCCAATTTAATGAAATCCAAAAAGAAAACCCCCATCCCCTGGGCACACTAACATGCCTTTCAATGTCTTTGGAAATATGTCCTTCAATACAGAAAAAACTACTGTAAATTATCAATCATGTGTGGGATATTTGAATTTTAATAAATATTTTGCTTTTTGATATATTATCAAAATGTTACAAAAATTAAGTATTTTAAAATATTACAACAACTATGTGTTGGTTTGCAAACTGGCACAAAGGGCGGTGAGAGACAGAAGAAAGAAACAGGCCACTCCAGATTGGTAGGTGGCAAGTGTAATAAGCAAGGGAACTTACATATTAAGCTTGTCTCGGTTGACCCCAAGGTGAGTAGATCTCTGTTCATGCCCACCAGAATCTTAAAATTTTATATAGAGGCTTTACTGGGTTCAGTTACATATACCATCCAGGTGGTCTGAACAACACATTGCTCTCTGAAAGCTTCACCCTTGAAAATGGTTCTCACTGTGGAAATGGTGAGCACAGCACATGTGACAAGGACAGGGGACAGTGTGAGAAGCCTCTAATTGCCCAGGTCCAACTCAAGGGTAAACCGGCAGTGGTTCTCTGCGTGACCTCCTCCAACATTCCACTGGTCTTTACAGGCTCTTACAATCTTCCTTCCCCTCCCCCCACCCCCATCTCGTCTTCCTGTCTTCTGAAATGTGCCCCTAGCCATCAGCAAGGGGTTTCATTAGCATGGCGGTGGCTCTTTGGCAGCTATCTAGTTGCACTGGAGGCAGACACAACAGCAACGATATAGGCACATGCAAGAAAAAACACAGATTAATATGATGCCCAAAATAAGTAACTTTTTTCACCAAAAATCCCATGATCCAAACTATTCTTTATTAAGTCCCCTAAGCTGGGGATCAGATCACTTGGGTTGTTCACTTGTGCCCTCATGTGATGATACATTAGCAGACTCATCAGCTATGAACATACATCCTGTTTGGATCATGGCACAGGTGCCTCCTTGCAGGGCAGTAATAATGACCAAGACTATTCTATTTTGGAGGACAGTTTTTCTCATTAAAGATATTTTAGTGTTCAGTAAAGACAGGCTTTGCTGGCTATCATTTAAGTCTTGTTGGGTGAATTTAGGAAGGGCTATAATGTCCTCCAGACCAACAGAGGGAAAAAAGATGGCAGCCAAATGATCGTACCACTGGAAAATAGAATGTGCCAATCTGGCCTTGCGGAGAGGGAAGTTGGCAGCTTTAGTAACTTAACTTGGTTGTGAATATTATACCTATTATTGGTTGGGGTGGGGGATGCAGTACTGTCAGGCATGAGGAGATGGACTAGGGGTGAGATAGGCCAGACTAGGACCTCCATATTCTCCCCTTTTTCAACTGCATGTGTATAGTGTGTTTCGGCAGGTCCAGCTTGCAGCAGAACAAAGGGATCCCAGTGGAAATTGAGTAGTTCCCCTTCACCCAGGGGTGTGAAATAACTCACCATTCCCACTGGGACATCCCTTTGCAAATTCCAGTAGACAATGCCTTTCCCAAGCATGATGGGACTTGGTATTCTCAGCAGCATAGCACTTTGATCGAAGGTAGAGTTGGGGCAATGGCTTTCCACAACTTCCATACTTTTACAATATTGGATGTCTTGCCAGGGGTCCCCAGTCTGGCGTATGCCTTACAATTCAAATGTATTAAAGCCTGGGATAGTATATACTTTATTCCCCTTGGCCAAGGTGGTTTTACTTGTTAGCAGTTTAATCTGCTGCTTTACTATTCCGTTTTTTCTTTCTATCAACCCTGTTGCTTGCCAGTTCTAGGGGAGCTGGAACTTCTAATGTCATGTTCTTTTGCCCAGGCTTACATATCATGACCTTTGATATATAACCCCAATCACTGTCTATTCAATGAGGGTATCTCTACATGGTACTCAGCTTCTCTAATCTTCTAATGGGGGCAGCCTGGCTTGCACAGTAACAGGGAAAAGCTTGGGTTAGGCCAGATATAATGTCCGTAGGCATACGTATTTGGAACTCCTCAGAGGGAGGGGACCAATCTCATCAATTTGTCAGTCCCTCACCAGTTGGGAAGTCTGATAGGTAGTCTCAGACTCCTTTGGTTTTGGGTATGGTTTAGAACTCACAGGACATGTTATTACTGCATTAACCAAGTCACTGTATTTCAAGGGCAATTCAGCAACCTTGGCTATAGACCATCCTTCATGGATGTTCTGGTGGCTGCTCTTTCTGTGCACCCAATCTGCTGTACCTATTAAAGCGTTGGTTGCTAGGGTTTGTACTCAATCAGTTTTCTGATTGCCAGTGGGTGTCAGCACCTTATGAGCCAGGACATGGAAAATAGTGAGGACTGCATCAGGCTCTTACAGGTGAACTCAAATATCTTTCCACATTTCTTGATCCCACGAGGGCTTATTGGTGATCATCCACCCCTAGGATTCTCATTGTCTAAGACACAAGGTCAATTCCTTTAGAGCAGCCCAACTGTCTTGCAAAGAGTTAATGGCCAGGGTTCATGAGTGACCACCAGCCAAACCACCCTGAGTTTAGCCCACTTGCTGCTGTGGTTCATTCCTGTGTCCATCCAGATAGTGTCAGTGTTGGGCTGAATGGCAATTTCAGTCCATGTGGGCAGGTTGCTCTGACTAGACCCACCTGTATACCAGGCATCAGCGAGAATTTCCTTACTGACTATCTACGGGCCACAGGGACCACTACAGGAATAGGGCCTGGGACATTTGGAAGATGTACATAATCTACAAGGGCTAGTTGAACCCACACTTCTGGAGGACAGGGTGTTCCTCTGCTGCAAATAGGCAAGTCACTTAGTCATAATGGGAGCTGGAGCCATGGAAGGATGTATCAGTGGAACATATTCTCAACCTATCCCTACATAGGAAGGAAAGTGTTTACCATGGTGTGCAGTTCCTTCATCAGATGCTCTACCTGAAGGAGCATTGTGTACTCTGCCAGGAGCTGTTGTTCTGTGGGGATATATCAGGTTTCTGCCCCTTCCAAAGTCTCTCCTTCTGTTGTCTCTGCCTCAATGCCCAATCCATTCCTTCCGAAGTCACAATTACATTTAACTTAAATGGTGGCCTTTCCTGGGAGATGCCCAGAGCTTTAATCTGCTTCACTAGAATTTTTGCCTTCACAAAGGAGGCTTGCTGCCCCAGTCTCACACATACCCTTTATTTACCAGGAGGTATAAGGGAGAGAGACACTGTGCCAGGTGAGGAATAGAAGTCCTTCAAAACCCCCAAATCCCTACAAAGGTTTGTACCTCTTTCACATTCTTAAGGGTTAGATAGGTTTGCATCTTATCAATCACAGCTTCTGGAACAACGCAAGCCTTACCCGAACAAACAATTCCAAAACTTTATGGTGGTACAGAGTGTCCTGCAGCAGAGGCAAGTCTTCACATATTAACACTATACCATCAGTGTAATGGGCCCGTTTTACTGATGTGGGGAAGGAGAACACAGACAGGTCTCGGGCTACCATCCCATAACATATTGTGGGGCTGTACAGGTAGCCTTGGAGAAACAGTCAAAAGATCTATTGATGCCCCTCCCACATGAAAGCAAATTGACCATGTGACTCACAGAGTCTAGAGGTATACTGAAAAAAGCATTTGCTAAGTCCAGTACAGAATGGTACATTCCTAAGACCCTGGCCACGGTACCTAAGATGGTGATAATATTGGGCACAGCTGTGTGGTTGGGACACTACTATTTTTTGATTTTCAGTCCTCCACCATGAGCCGTTTGGCTTTTTTTACTGGCCATACTGGGCTGTAGAAAGCATTATGGGCAGACTGTACAATATCCACCAGGTGCAGTTCTTGGATAGTTTCTCTTATTTCTTTATACCCCCAGGTAATTTATAGCATTTGGCAGTAACCACTCTTTAGTGTTTCCCCTCAGCACTGATCTGATTATTCTAACTTGGAGGCGAAATTCACCAAAAGAGGTTTGCAGAGTTTGACCTTGTAGGATTTCAACGTCTAATATGTACTCTAATATTGGAGAGATAAAAACCTCATATTCTCATGGGAGAGAACACCAATTTGCAGTGCCAAAGGGACCGTAACAGGTTGCCCTCCATAACCATCAATGGTACTGAGAGGGGCAGAAACCTCCTGAGGGTGACCGTGTATTAGAGTACATTCAGCTCCAGTGTTAACCTGAGCAGTTACCTGTTGTTTATTTCTGTAGGAACAGTGAATAGTGAGCTTAATATGAAGCCTCTGAATGCCTCTAACAGTCCTCACTTAGAGGAAATCTTGACCTTCATCCTATACCCTAGGCATGGGAGGCACCCACCCTGAATAGGACTTTATCACTGAGTCCTCTTCTAGAGCAGGTGGGGGCATCAAGCACAGTAGAGGCAGGTGAATTAGGTCTGAACTGTTGTCCAGATTTTAAGATTTTATAGGCTGTCAAACAGAGCATCAAGTTGCCAGTCTATCCTTTTTTGTGGGATCCTGGCAGCAATGAGGTCAAACCACATTAGCTTCTGGCTTACTTTTACTGGACCCTTTACAGCTGATTGGGACAGCATTTTGTCTTCTGGAGTTCCCTGTCTGTTTCTGGTTTTTCCCACAGACTGTATTTATTCCCGGGCTTTGTCAGTTTCTCCTAGGTCAGCAATGGATTGTGCAACACCATAAATGCCTTGTCTCATGACTGGGCACAGCATAGATATCAATGCCCCATACCAGGTGCTGGGGGTGAACTGGAGTATCTAGGCTTTCTTTCCTGCAGTGAATGTGGTTCAATGAGGGCCTTCAGACACAGGGGTATAAATGGCCTGTCTCATTCCCAACTCCCTAAGGATTTGTTGTACCTCATCTATAGATTTCCAGGGTCCCACATACCCAGGGAGATCCCCCTTATTGGTCCAAGGTTCCTTGAAGGCTACAGTAACCCAGTCTATAGGGGAGTGAATACCTTGAACCCTCTGAGTACCAGGCAGACACTGCTGGAGGGCACGATGTGGTGATGTTGTTCATTTTTTCTTCCTCCTGCCCAGTCAGAAAAATGCCATCACTCCCCGCTTCCACACTCTATCCCATATTGGCACTATCCACGCCTGGACACTTTCCTTGGACTTTGCTGGAACTTGGCAGCTATATCAGTAAGCTCATTGGGAGTGTATTCTCTCATCACGAATGTTTCCTGACTTGGAGGCTGCCCCACTGGCTGAGGTTGCTGTTACTATACTTTTGCTTTCCTGTGTATTAGGTGTCTGATGGCAAGGGGCGTTTCATCTGTGTCACTGTCAATCACCACAACGTTCTCCTCTTTCTCCTTCTCACTTTCCCAGGGATTTCACCTTTTACCATCCTAATCAGGCTTTGTCATAAGCACTCAAATGTTAATCCAGGGCAGCTTGTGTCCTCCTATCTTTGCAAAACATCACGCTGAGGCCTACAATTTATCATTCAGCTCTCCTACCTGGTCTGCCAGCCCCAAATCTAGCAGAGCAGTGGACACCCACACATCCTTCTCTAACCTCAGTTCTTCTTCCAATTTTCTAACTGAAGCTTCAGCCTCTAGTTGGGCATCAGTGGCCAGTTGACCTGCCCAGAGTAGAGACCAGCCCACTGCAGCAGCCATTCATTTCCTTTCTTTGTCCCAGTGCACTACACACAATTCCTCAAACAAACACATTAGGCCAGCTGGCATTTTGGGGGTGTCCCCATGCACAAGCATTGAACATAGAGATTACCCCTCCCTACCTAGAGCTGGATGGCTAACTTGGAATTTCCCCTGTGGATACCTCTTTTTCAAGGCTCATTGCTTTAGTCTCCTGGCTGGCTAGCCAACTCTTGGTTCACAAACTGGCCCCTGTACATGGAGGGAAAGAAAAGACTGAAAAAGAGGCAAACTACTTCATATTGGCAGGTAGCAGGTTTAGAAGCAAAGGAACTTACAGAGGAGGCTTGTCTTGGGTGGCCATAGGGTGAGTAGATCTCTGCACCCACCAGTCAGAATCTTAAAAAGTTTATATAAAGGCCTTAAGGGGGTTCAGTCACATACCATCCAGATGGTCTTAGCAACACCTTGCTCTCTCAAGGCCGCATCCTCAAAAACGGCTCCCACTGTGAGAAGGGTGGGCAGAATGTACATTCCAAGGACAGGGGAGGGGGTAAGAAACATCTTAATGTTTGGGTCCAGCTCATGGGTCAGGTGGCAGTCATGTCTCTTGATGACCTCTAACATTGTATTATCTCATTATTATTACTTACAACATGGCTTTTGGGGGCATGACATCTGTCCAGGGCAAGACCAGGTCAAGAAAGAAGCTCAACACACATTTCTTAGGCTTTGCATTTGGGGAAAGTGAAGCTCATGGAATTTCATTTATTTGCTTGCTTTTTCTGAGCAAATGAATTACAAGATCGGGATTTGAATCTAGAACTTCACATTATATAAGTCTAATGTTCTTTGTCCCTGCTCCAAATGTTTCTGGTTATTCTTTTTTTTTTTTAAATTAAAACTCCAAGAAACAACTCAAAGAGTGATGTGCTATAATGAAGAAAATGGCCCTTGATTATGGAACCCAATTAGCTTTAAAATGTATATAATTTTACCTCTTTGGATCAATTTTACTTCCCTTCTTACAACACTCTACCTGCCCCTGAAAAAATATCTCCTATAACATTTTATTTTTCTCCATGACCCTTATATATATTTTTTTAAAGGGACAGGCTCCATTTTCCTATGGAGTGTTTCAAAATACACAATTTAAAATTCAGACAGAAATGGTGACATTATATAAATACAACTGCTATAAGGAAAACTAAAAAGTTTGAATAATAGAAGTTCCTCTGGGGAGTATATGTTTTGTAAGTGAAAGATCATATAATGCTATACTGAACATGACCAAAAACTTACCAAGAAGCCAATATTATACTCGACAACTACATGCAGAATATTTAGGTAAAGAAAGTTATAGTACAACTTCACAGTGTTTTCCAGTCTGGAAATTGGAGAGACATGGAGATAATGTGGAGTCTTATTTAGAGGATGAAGACCAAAGTGGACATGGAGATGTTGAATTTAGAGAAGACATTAAACCAGAGGGTTTGATAGTTTTCTCTAAATATTTAAGAGACTATCTCATAAAAATAGCTTTAATCATGATTTGGCATGTTTCCAAGGTATAGATATTGAAACGAAGGGTAAAAAGTTACAGAGATAGACTTTGGTTCAAAAAAGAATGAACATTTTATTTTAAGAGTTAGAGATTCACAAAGAGGGAACGATCTGACCCATTAATATTGGAGGCACCAAAATATTAAGCCTCAAAGAATCTTTCCTGATAAGGTGGCATTGTTTTCTTAGGCTTATCATAAGAATACAATGACTTGAAACAGTGTTGAAGATCTCTTAATATTGTCTATTTAATACAGAAAAAACTCAATGAGCTCTAAAAGTTGAGGGCTTGTTGAAATTTCAACCTACTCTTTGTATTTCCATCTGAAGTTCCTGTATATTCTTAGATGATTCTGACAAAAAAATAATTTAAAAAAATCTAAAACTGCCATTGACATGTCAACTTAAAATGACACCGTTAGTAGAATTTATGTCTTTATCAGCACTCCAACACCCTTCTTTCCTCTCCTTCCTGTAGGTGCCAAAAATCATTACAAGGCAATTATGGTGCTAAGTACTAAAACAGAATGGTAGAAATGAGATAAAATGTAAATGAAGAAAGATGACTCAAACAGTAAGGTATAATCTAAATGACCTACTGACAGGCTTGTAAAAACATATATCAAGAGCTCCATAACCCTGCTGCTTTGAACATTTTCATTTTAAAATTTATTTTGTTTTCTTAAACATTGCCAGCACCCCAAAGACAAATTCCTAGAAACAATATGCTATGGCTACAGATTTTTGCCTCTGTAGAATATGAACAAATTCAATGAGTGGCCATTGAAGATATAAACTGTGGTCTTTCTTTTTAGCTGTACAGAAACAAAAATTTTAAATTATTTTTCTCTATTTTAATATGTGAGGTATTTCACTCTCCAGCAAACCAAAAAGTCAGTCTATCTATGGATTTTGCCAGCACAACTCTAAGCAGCAAGATGTGACAGGTAATAACCACTGTTTTTTAAATCATGTGAAAATAGTAAGTAAATATAATAAGAATATAGTAAATTAGTTACTATATGCCTATTACAGAAGCCATCTTCATTTATATTAATCTGTTATATCTGAAATCTGTGTATATTAGAATGGATAAGGTTAAAGCTTTAGCAATAAATTAGTAAAATAATATAATTTGGCATTAAAACAAAGGATGGAATGAAGGTCCTAACTGTGTTGCTCATTCACAAGCATTACCTGTCATTTCACTGCTTACCATACAAAATTAAATGATACATATATATATTTAATAAAGAACTTAGTGAAGACATATGTTAAAATTAAGTATTGGTGTTTCCTTTCAAGTCAGATATAATTCACCCCCATCATATAGCAGAGCAGTGAATTGTAGAATTCCTCTAGCAGGAATATGAGGAATAGCATAATTTCTGAAAGATAAAATTCTGAAATATTTATACATCTCACATCACAGTGATCTGGAATCTAAATAGAAGAGTTAAGGAGTAATTATACTTTCTATACATGTCCCCAAGCAATAATATACATGAAAACAATTATAATTTCATTTTCCTAAAACCAGAAATAATACCTATCAATTGGAATATCAACCTATGCACAATGAAAGTGATTCTCTGAACTTGAGTTCAGAATACCTTATCCAGTGTTCCTTGAATACAAAAAAGTGTACCAAAAAGGCTCCAAAGTATATGTGAAATAAATTTATTATATATTATTAAGTATATAAATATATATTACTTTTCAAAAAATATATTTCAATTAACTATTTTTTTCAAATTTTGATATTAAAGAGTGTTTTAGTCCAAAGGAGTATAGATAGAATATTTGTATATATAGGCAAGAAATGCACTAAGATGATACATTTCTTGGACAAATGAACCCAAATAAGGAGGAGATTTTGCTTAGTTCAGAGTGTTTAAGTTTTGTTGTATTAAAATAGATAGATAGATAGATAGATAGTAGATAGATAGATGGATATAAAATATATTTTAGACACATTAAGGGAGGTAAAGCAAGCAAAGTACAGAAAAGTACTCTAGATTTCCTTGTTCAGAAAACTATATATGTATATATTTATACTCACATAAAAATTTTGCACTAATACAAAGAGACTATTATATGTTACAATGAAGATCTGTAGAGTAGGTATGGGAAAGAAGAGATTTAATTTTATTTCCTCCTGTGTTTGAATTATGTTGTGGCTATGCATCATTTTTATTATGGCAAATGAAGAATCATAATAGTTGCTAAGTTATGCTTTCTAGGATAATTCCTCATTAATATAAATTAAATGAAATTTACTTTGTCATAATTATAGACAATTTTTTTTATCATTTTGGCCTATAGTAAAATGAAACAAAACGAAGACAAGAAACTCTGATTATTAATTAACATTTTTATTTGTTTATTATCCTGGATCATAACAAGATGTAATAGGTGTAATATATCTTTTTCAATGAAGTGTCTCACCAGTATATATTTGCAGACAACAGAGCTGGCTATTTTCTGGAATCTGACATAAATTTGGTTTTGTTCCAATCAAAAAGTCTTGTTTTAAAGTATATTACAAAGGTTGTCATTGTTGTTTCTGTTCTTATATTACAAGCAAAAGGAACCACATATACTTAAAGATACTTAAGTGAGAACATTTGATATATACTTCAGAAATGGTCTAGTTTGTTGTTAACTTGGAACAGAAAATAAACAATGATTTTATGATTTGGATAAACGATATCAATTACTTCAAAATACCTGACATTTCTCCTAAAATTTAAAGTTGCTTATAAATTAATCAGTAGAAATGGCACTTCCTTTTTACCTGCTGGCAAAATTGTAGAAGAATTCCAAAATTGTGAATATATTTTTAAAACTGAAAATGTTAAATTATGCTGTAAGCACACATTTTTAGCTTGCTTCTAAATTTCATGAAATATCACTGTGAAGTCCTTATAATTGTAAACTTTCATTTTGATGATTTCATTCTGGATCAGTATTTTTACTTCCTGGCAAAGAAAAAAATCTGTTTGCTTTCTGACTCTTTGTAATATTTCTGCTAAGTGTAGTGAGGAAAAAAAATTTTTAATTTAAATTCGTTTTAATTTCATTACTGAATACCCTTTAGGGAAAACATTTTTTCTGTCAAGATAATTAATAATCTTAAAGGGTCTTTTCAATATGCATTTGCCTGCAAGAAAATATATAGCACAGAGACTTGGGAAAACAGAAATCATATATTTCTAGATGTGATATGATCCATGTACCTACTGGGAATGTGACAACATTAATATCCAATATTAAGCATAAAAGATACATATTCTTTTTGCAAAGTCAGTTGCTGAGATAATAACCTATTAATATCAAAAATAAATAAAACATTTTGCCTCTATTTGCTTACCTGGTTTTTTCTAATTTGTTTTCAGAATTGTAGCAAGATACTTCCTGACACAAAGATTTTACTTCGTGAGCCCCTTCTCTTATATCTTCTCTCACACCTACATTTACAAAATGTATATTGACTATTCTCTGTAATTAATTACTTTTTACCTCTGTTGGAAAACATAGTGTTTGTGGAACGGGAGCCAAACATTGCTAAAGAAAATGCATACTGTGGAAAGTGCAAGCACTAAGCATATATTATCATTTTTATTTACAGCCAATAGCACAAGGTGGGTGGCAGTATTTTTTCAATTTTATTTTTTGTTTTGTTATGTTTTTTGACTCAAGTGGAGGAATGTCTTTGCTGACTGGGGGTTGGGTATTAATTGTGAACGTTTTATTTTTAGCTGATTAAAATAGTCACAGATGTCAAAGGGTAGTTGAATGGGTGATGGGTGATGAGATGGGGAAGAGAATGGCCAAGCAAGACCTTGATACAAAGACATCTGAGAAAACATGGAAGCAATTTAATCATGAAACATGATTTAATGTTAGGTAGAAAGCAACATTTTAATGAAAATATAAGGTTAATATTAGAATAAAACTGAGTTGTCATGTGTAAAACTTTCTCTATAGCTATTGTATTTGAATAAATTTGTTGAGAATTAGTGTGACATGATAGAGGAAAAAAATACTAAAATGTTAATATAACTGAATTTGAATCTTGATTTTGCCACTTAGGAAGTAGTAATTGAATTTATCTGAACTCTACATAATCTGCTATTCCTCTTCACACATTAAATGTGTATACTAAACATTCTTCAGTATGTTCTAATAATTAAATGAGAATAAAAATATAACGTTCAAATAGGTGAGTTGGTCCATAGAAAGTGCTCCCTATCATTATTGTTCTTAATAATTTATATTTTAATAAAATTAAAATATAAATTACTAGCATAATTACTTTGTTATAGAAGGGAACTCTCCTTCAATATGTAAACACTGTGTCTATGGATAACCTTTAAGTTCTAGCCATACAGTCATGACTAAAAGGTGGATGTAGGAAAAAAAATAACATGACCTTTATTGCTGTACTTGTAAAATTAAAGTTCTCTGAAGCCAAACTTTATAGTCCATTAATTTCATGTCTTTCCAAAGACAATTGCAGAATGCCTGCAAGTTCAATGGCCAACTACATACTTAAATGCAATGCCTTTTGTACTTAATAAGAATTCAGAAATATTCTAACCAGTGACTTAAACAATGGGCACTGTTATATTGCTTTGGTTAAAGTGGCTCAGAAATTATTGCCACTAAATGAAATTTTTTGTTTGTTTCTGTTTATAATACTATTCAAGAATGTAGATTGCTATAATGCCATTGGGAAGCAGTAGAAATATTTTTCTATTTTGTTATCATTCCTTGCTTCATTAAATTCTGTAACTTGCCTGAGAATTGCATGGCATTGATGGTAATGCTGCAGCAGATCCTAAAGTTGGAGCTGTGGTTGGAAGCTCTCAGCTAACTGTACTTCTCACAGCTGAAAGTCAAATGAGGGCGATCTGAGCAGTACAGTTTTACTGCTGCCACAGGATTATCCCACATGGCAAATTATGACAGAGTATAGTGGTTAACTGTTGGATTTCTCACTTCTTCAACTAACTAGTAATCTTGCACCTTAAGGTAGGAGTAAATAAAACCACCTCTTTGAGCATTACACTGCATTAACATACACTAATTAAAGTTTATAATGATATTTGAAAAACCAAAAGTTATTAATTTATATCCCCTATACTCCATTAATGAATATTAACTCCCTTTTTGGAAAGGGTTTTACCACATCCCAGCCTGATAACACCAGCATCAAAGTTTATCGACCAGTTGACAAAAATTTGTAGAATAAGTTAGTATCTAAAAGATTATGTTTAAAAAACTTGTTTAAATTATATTCAAAATAGGCTATTCTATGTGAAAGATACATACTGTTTATCAGAACATTTTATTGTTAATATTTATATTCCTCAGTGCAAAGAAGTTATTTGATACTTAGGAAAAAATTAGTGAATGTTTGCTGAAATAGGAACTGACTTATTAACTGATTTCTTGTAAGTCAATATCTAAAGTCATTAATTTTTAGGTTATTCCAGAACTAAAGAACATGTATAAGTTAAAGCAGTTTTCAAATAGAATGTAGAATCACTGGAATACACATTATGTGGTTCAAAATTTTATTAAAATGTATGACAAGTTATATTCTAAATTATCTGTCCACCTCCTTATTTGTTCTATCTCCTCTTATGGTTATTTTTATTCTAAGCCTCTATTAGTGCCTTACATATGGCAATTAATGTTTGTTGAATACGTCAGTGCTGATGGGTAGAGTAAAACACAAGAATGCAAAGAGAAGACAAGCTCTTTCTCTTTGGACGAAGGGTTCACAAAGGGATTACTGGGACTTTTTCCTTATCTTAATGACACATGTTTTTCACTCTCTATATTTGCAAGACAGTTGAATATTCAGAGTTAAAATATGACTTTGGAGAAAATATCAGGACAAAACCCAAAATGAAATGGTATGAATTTTATAATTTTTAAGAATAAAAGAGAAAGTTTGCTCAAGAAGAGTATGACCTCCACTATTACTTAAAAAAAATTCATAGAAAATAAAACTTCCAATAATTAAGAAAAAGGTGAATTCCCAATACTTAATACAATATTTCGAGACTCCTTATATACTATTTTGTTGTCCTCTGGCTTAAGGGCACTTTTCATTGGTGACTTGAATATGTAACATATTTCTTGCATTAAGGATCTTACAATCTGAGTAGTAGATTTTATTATTTTATCTATTTATTATCTTCTGTAGTGGCAAAATCCTAGGCCCTAGGTTTATGCATCAGGTGTATGCTCTAACAGAAACTCTATTGCATGGAAACATATTTCCCTCCGTCTAAAAGTTCCCTGCAGGTAATTGCAGCAGCAGAAGCAACCACCCTGGTTTACATTGACTTTCAATGATATTTCCGGCAAGCATGCAAGACTCTAAATGCAGTTTCTCTCATCTAAGAATAAGAAAGTTACAGACATTTGTGTACTGATCTTTTTCTGCCACTGGGAAGATATTACTGACCTGTAACTAACAATCTTTCATAACGTTCTCCCATTGAGGACATCTAGACTCAGAGTGAAAATACACCATGGGACTTCCTTGATACACAATTTTCATTTTAAAGATGCCAAAATTGAAGCATATTGAGATGTTAAGTGTATCGGATAAAATTACATATAGAATCAATATTACAAATTAAAATTGAGTTCCAAAAGAATTAAAAATCAAACACAGCAATAAAATACATATAGCTACAATGAAACTTGTAGCTCATACATTTGAGCAGTTTCAAGTTCTTTATCTGTTTCCTATTGCTGCTATAATTACCATAAACATGGTGACTTAAACAACACAAATGCATTCTCTTACACTCTGGAGTTCAGAAATCCTAAAGCAGTTTCACTGGCTAATGGCAAAGCTGTTTCCTTGTGGAAGCTCTGAGGGGAGAATTCTTTTATTTGCCTTTTCTGGCTTGTAGAGCTGCATTGCTTACATTCTTTGGCCTTCCATTTCCTCAGTCTTCAAAGTCACATCTTCAAATCTCTCTCTGCTTCTGTTTTCACATCTCCTTCTATCTCTGTGGACAATTGCTTCCCTCTTATAAGGATTCCTATGTTTCAGACCCACGCATATATTTCAGGATAGTGTCCTCATCTCAAAATCCTTAATTCATTAACATCCAAAATTATTTTTTGCCATATAAGGTAACATTCATAGCTTGTGTGGATTAGGACATAGACATCTTGGGTGAAGTGAAGGTCATTATTCAGCCTACCATAAGGTCTAAATATTGGAATTAAAGTGTTAATACTCAGTAAAATTATACTTATTTGGATTGTATAATGGAACATTATGATTGAAATTCTTTCTACTCAATAATATTTGAATTTCACTCGTCTTGACTTTTACTTATTAGTTGTTTATTTTAATAATACCATTAATTATTATGAATAATATTAGTATTTCATTATACTGCATAAATTCAAGCCTTATTTTAAAAAAGTGTTTGAGACATTAAGTACTTATATTTAGATGACAGAGCAAAATTTTCTTTCTCAACCTGAAATCATGATATTAGAGGAAACAAATAACTATGTTAACTGTCATTGAACTAAACAAATCAATGTACAAATTCTAAATGCATCAGTTATGAAAAAATGCATAAAATACAAGTGAACATGCCCCCAGATTTAGAAGAGTGTGTCACAAGTGATTTAGTAATTCCTTCATTTGAAGTCAGTCAAAGCCTGGTTATCAGAGAAACTAATATTTCAGAAAATCTGAGAAAAAAATTGATAAATATCAGTAAGCCTTGAAAAAATATAACCAACTAGTAATACATAACGTTGGTATTGGATACAGAAGAATTGCATTTAAATCTTGGTTTTGTTGGTTAGTTTTGTTGAAGACTGACCTTATTAATGGACAGCTTTCCTAATAAGCAATTATTAAATTCTCTCAGATGTTAACATATGTTTCAGGAGTATGGCAGTATGTTTACATGTCAGAAGTTTTATTTAATTCTATGATATTTCTAAATTGATTTGTTTAAATAAATTCAGCAAATGGAAAAAAAAAATGTCCAAAAGTCAATTATTATTAAACATTCAAACAGTAAAATATGTGGAAAGAAGCCCGTAAATGTTAACTCTTCTAAGTTACATCTGGTGGGACAACTCGGGATAAAGGCTAGTGGGCTGGTCATCTAGGTTTATGAAGGGAACTGCTCTCCTCTGAAACAGGCAATATTTGCTTTATCCCACACGTTTGGAAGGTTGATTTTATTGTTTCTCGTTTACTAGTCATACAGCACTGTCTACTTTGAAGCTTGATATTCATAGATGGAACGTTGGATCCTATATATGAAAAAAAAGTGTAAGGACTTACAATTTTATGTTCCATCAGAAAGAACCAACTAATTCCTCTGCTAAGCTGACGGAGTAAAGGAATGATGATCTTAACTGAATCATGGACTGAATTTTATCAAAAATCATTGCAGTTTTACTAAAACTGAATCTATCTTTGGTTCATTCCCACTTCTAGGGCAGATGTCAGTCTGGTGGATCTTCTCCTCAGACCAGAGAGTCTGAGAATTTTCACTATATTTTTCTTTCTTGTTTATTATTATTATTATAGAAGTATAGTTGACATACAGTATACAGTTTTGCCTAACTCTCTGTGTCTGTGTTTGTTTTAATGTATTAAGTATATAAGCTACGTCTCCCACTATTGAAAGACAAGCCTTGTGTAGGAAGTGTATTGTGGGGCCCAGTGGCACAATGTCCCCTATGCACCAGAGCCTTATGCCCCAGAGGTATCCCTTGTGTGGGCTGAGTGTGCCCCCCTGTTGTGGTTGGGCCATGATTGCTGCTGGCATGCTGGTGGGCAGAGCTGGCCCCCAGACCAGTTGCCTATCAGGCCCAGCTGCTACTGCTATGGATGCGCTCGTGCATAAGACTGATCCCCGGCCCATCCATCTTCAAGGCCTGGTTGCAACTGCTGTGGGTGTGCTGGGGGACAAGCCTGGCCCCCAGTCTGACTGTCTTCCAGGCCTGCTTGAGACTGCTTCAAGTGTGCTGAGAGATGGGGCTGACCCCCAACCTGCTTGACTGAGAGGTCTGGCCCTGACTGCTGGCGGCTTGCTCACATGCAGGGCTGTCCTTCAGTGCAGCTGGCCATGAAACCCAGCTACGACTCTTGTGGGCACACTGGTATGCAGTGCTGGCCTCCCAGAGAGGGAGGTCGTATGAAGGGGTGTTGGGGCTGGCCAGGGTTGTCCACTGGTTAGGTTGGGGCGGGAGCCGCTTTGGAGGGTTGATGGTGCTGGGCTGGGCTCTCTGCCAGATAGGGAGGGATATGAACTGCTTTTGAAGGGTGCCAGTACTGACCAGGACTGCCCACCAAGGGGGGCAGTGCAGGAGTTGCTTTTGATCCCTGGACTGGCAGGAAGGGGAGGATGGGTCTTCAAGGGAGCACCAGAACTAGGTACATGGTGTTAGCTAGGTTGATGGAGAGTGACAGAAATGGTGCCCACTACTGTTGAGACAGCTAGATGAGAGTTAAAAAGCAAAAAAATGGCACCCACCAGCACTTCTGTCTCTGTCAAAAGTTCCACCAGATCCTTGTTCCTCCAGCATATGCCCTAAATTAGTCAATGAATCTCTCTCTTGTGCAACTCAAGTGCTTTTCGAGCTGCTGCTTTTGGGCTGGGACACAGAGCAAGTGAGTTTGTAGGTGAGCCCTTCAAGATAGAAGTCTAGTTTTCCCAGAGTCCTCTGGCTTTCCCAGTCATATACCCCACTGGTTCTCAAAGCCAGACATTAAGGGGACTTGTCTTCTCAACTCAGGTCCCCTGGGCTGGGGGGTCCAACATGGGGCTCAGACCTCTTGCTTCTCAGGGTAGACCTCTGTGGTTGAGATATCCCTTCCGCCTGTGGGTCACTGCTCTGGGGGTTTGACTTCTGAGTAGGCTGCATATCTGTTTCTTCTACCCATCTCAACATGGCCTTTCTTTATATCCTTAGTTGTAGAAAATCTGTTCTGCCAGACTTCAGGTGATTCTCAGAGATAGTTGTTCTACATGCAGTATGATTGATGTGTCTGTGGGAGGGGGTGAACTCAGGATCTCCCTACTCCACAATCTTGATCCAGAACTCTTTCTTTATGTTTCTCAAAGGTTTTTGGCATAGTTTTTTAGCTCACACCTTCATACAATTCCATATTTTGGCAAACACTTTGTAGTGAACACTTAGCTATGTGTCTGAAAACCTCATATCTCCAATTTTCTTTTCACTCAAGCTGAAGCATCCATGAAAAGTTCTGATGATTTATTTCCCCCAAGTAGAGGTCTTCTGATAGAGGCCAAGCATAGATGTTCAGGCTCTAGCTCTCCCCAGGTCACATATTTCCTCAGAGTCATTGTATCAGTTACCACACTTTTTTCTGCAAGTGGAGAAGATCAAACAACAGTAAACTAAACAATAGAGTATATATATTTATTTTAACACAAAAAATGAAGTCTAGAGGTAAAGTGGCTCCTGAATCAGTTAATTTATTGATCCAACAATATAACATCATCAAGGACCCACATTTCTTTATTATTCTACTCTTCTCTGCTCAAAATATCAACTGTTTTCTCACACCATTATAGTTACTTCAAGTATTATTCCCTTATATAGTTGTGTCCAAAGGCAAAAAGGAGTGAGAAAAATTTTTCAGCCTGCCAGCCGACCTCCCCTTATTTCATCTTAGTATGAAGATTATATAATGTATCAGTTAGCCTTTGCTGTGATTTTTTTAAATTTCCCAAAATTTATTTGCTCACAAATAAGTGGAATGGCAACTTGGGCTGGACTAAACCTGCATGATTCGTGTCTAACTCACTTTGTTGTAAGCAGAGCTTGCATCTCTAGTCAGCTGGTAGTTTATAGTCATATGCATATATGTGGTGATTGCCTGGTTCTCAGAAGGGTTGATGAAAGTCACTGGGCCACTTATCTCCAGCAGGTTATTATGGGATTTCACATAAAGGTGATCACAGGGTTGTTTCAAAAATAGCAAAAAAAGAAAAAAATGGCAAGGCCCAGCACACAGGTATGTTTCATGTGTCTGCTTGCCTCATGAATACTAATATACCATTTTCCTCAGCAAATTCCATAGCCAAGCCCAGATTCAAGAGATTCAGAGGTAGACACTTGAGGGAAGGTGCTGCAAAGTCAAATTACAAGAAAAGGTGTGCATACTGGGATGTAGCCATTTTTACAATCTACCATATTTAGCAAGTCTATGCCTAAACCAATTATGTCAAAGGTAATTAAATTACCATTATTGGCTTAGAAAAATATAAGGGTCTTTCTAATACTTGAACAGAGTTGGCATTATTTTACCAAAGGAAAAAGACTGGGAACTAGCAAAAGATCTGAGTTGGCCAAAGTGTCTACTCTATTCATCCTTCACTGAACATGCAAGGAGTATGTGACCCAAGAAATCATTTAGAAACTCTTATTCAGAAATTTTAGTCTTAGGCATGGAAACAAGCACTATAGTTGGATGTGAAAATTTTCTACGCTAACTTCTAAAAATATTGTCAATTCTTTCCTGCTACCTTGAGTCCACCTCTTCCTATTATACCAACATCAGTTGCTTTCCCTAAGGAATCTTTCTGAGACATTTCTTAATCGAAATACTTTATCTTTATTTTTATCAGTAGCTATTAAATCTTAGAGCTCACACTCTTTTAATTGAACATTTATCAAAAATCTGGAATATTTACAAATTCTCTTCTTTGAGGAGCACATAGACATGTATTTTACAGATAATATTCTAATTATTGGAAGTTTATGAAAGTTCCCTTGGTGTTAACAAGAAATAAATATATAAAAGGGCATGTATAGACTGCTGATGTTAATCTGTTAAATAACAAGAATCAAGATCAATTTAATTTTGTGCACCAAGGTCGATAAGACAAAGCAAAATGTACTTTTTCTTTTTACCTATTTTACATAATATTCAAAACAGTGGCTGGGGTTTCAGCTAAAATCATTACTATTGAAGCTGTATGCTCCTTAAAGCTGCACTGGCTTATTTATGAAAGACATCATGGTTTCAAAAATACTACTTCAGAAGACTATTTCAACACTATTTACAGGACTACTACTCTGACTAGATAATTAAAATTTATACAATAATTAAAATGATCAGATTGGTTTTATTCTCTGATAGATTGTAATGAAGCTTTATGGTAGCTATAATTAACCTCTACTGATATTAATTATGCACAATCAGGGATCTTGAAATTGCTGAACATGCAGTTCTCTTAAACATGCATCAGGCAGCATGGCTTCAAGACCATACACAGCAGGATGTGCAGCCATAGTATATGAGGTGAGAAAAGAAATAGATAATTGCTAGAAGTGACATTAAGAGGTCATTCATTTCTTGTTTATTGTAATTTATTTCATTTGTTCCCCTGTTAGCTATATGAAAGTCATATGTGTTGTCACACAGTTTTCTCCAAATCAGTACTGGCTCTCAGTCGCTCAAGCTACCCTGACAACCTGTAAAAGGTGGATGACATTAGTCAGTTTTCTCTCTATCAGGCACACTTCTGTCCTCTCCAAGGTTAGTCAAAGCAATCCAGCAAGATTCTGCTCTGAATGAGAACATAATGGGGGCTAGACCTTTACGCAGTCATAATGTTTAAAATATCATAGCATATGTACATCTGTCTCATATCTCTTTCATTAGTCTCTTTGTTACATCTATTCCTAGAGTGCTTTCTTTTTGTGGTTCCAGTAATGTTCCTGAGTTTGTGTTCAGTCACATCAAGGACAGAACCACAATAGGAGGTGTGGATGCATAATTCAACCTAGAACTTGCTTAAAATATAACAGCACTATTATTTTAGGATTCACATAAGAGCCACAGTTACCCATTTACTTTTGAATATGAACACTAAAGTGTTTTGCTTGTATTCCTTCCCTATCCTCCTTCCTCACTACCTCTTATACTTATTTCACTCAACTCATTTAGCCACCACAGATGGGCTACAATCCACCACCTTCAGGAGTGGCACTAAGACCAGGAAGCGTCTATAGGAAGTATGAGTATACAAACTTCACTGTGAAAACTTCAATTCAATTCAAAGTACCTTCAACCTTAACCATAATCCATCTAAAGGAAATTTAAAACTTCATCTTTTTTCAAAACTAGCAACTCTAGTAGCCACAGGGCCTTAATTAGTTAACCAAATATTGGAGAACTTCCTAGTTATGGGTCAAGAATTCACATTTACTTCCTTAATTGATTCTTCCAGTAGCCTCTGTTGTATTCTTTCTATATTTCAGGGCCTGCAATTTTTTTCTTTCCTCAGACAGTTCTTGATACCAACCGTTAAGCCTGAAACTATGCAGAATCTTAGGAGCTACCCTATTAATATGACAGCCTGCTGCAGTATTATATGCACATATATGCATACACACATATATACATATACATGGATGCACCCATATATGAATATATACACATTCTTATATATGGATACATATATATATATGTATGTATGAGATACGTGTATATATGTGTGTGTATATATACACACAGAGTGTGTGAGTGTGTGTATCTCTATATATATTTATCTATATTCATATATATTAACAGGAACACCATACTCTGGATCAAAGAGCAGACTTTATATTTATTCACAGAGCAATCTTCGCCGCATTGGTTTCCCATGCCCACATTCTCCACAGGGCAATGTACTGAGAGCAGAATGTCCCCTGTGCATGTAGGGTTGCATCAAAAGAGAGGGATCCTGGATTTGAAACCTGGAGCTTATATAGGCAGTTGGGACAACTGACAATTCTCCCTCTGGGAATAGAGGGAGGGAGACCTTTGCTCTGGAATATAAATAAATCCCCTGGGGCTGAGAGGTGGGAAGAAGTTCTCTAGCTCTTTTTCACTAGCCTGAAATGTAAACAATTGACTCAGGATTCATCATCCTTAAAAAGTAAGCAAATGGATCAGCGTAGAAGATACTTTGCATTCCTTTTAAACCCAGTACCAGTGTTCTTTGCTCTGAAAGCTCTGACCTTGCAGATATAAACAGACACTCATGGAGCATTTTTTCCCCAACATAAACATGGGGTGCTTCCACTGATATTTAGTAATATGGAATCTAAACTTCAAGACACCACTCCCTTATTCCAAACTATTTCCCTTAAATTAACGACATTCTCTTCCCTCCTATTATCCTGGGTACCTAGCATAATTTTTTCAATAATCTTAAATGATTCAGAAAAGATATCAGTCAACATCTCACAATAATTCAACATTGGAGACTACAAATATGAGGACATAACTAAATTAACAGCTCAATAATTTGTGGTGCCATAGGTTCCTTAGTTTAACCTTGCCTGATCTCAGTTTCTGTTTTTACCCACTGGTTTTTATTACTTAGGAATATAATTTTTGCATTACACAATACACAAAAGTTCTTATATGGAGATCCTTAAGTGTTTGTCTAAGTGTTTAAACCATATTCTGTCATTAAGGGAGACCACCAAAATTTTTTGAGCAAGGGCTTCCCTGGTGGCGCAGTGGTTGAGAGTCTGCCTGCCGATGCAGGGGACACGCGTTCGTGCCCCGGTCCGGGAGGATCCCACATGCCGCGGAGCGGCTGGGGCCCTTGAGCCATGGCCGCTGAGCCTGCGCATCCGGAGCCTGTGCTCCGCAGCGGGAGAGGCCACAACAGTGAGAGGCCCGCGTACCGCAAAAAAAAAAAAAAATTGAGCAAGAGTGTGTCCACAGTGATAATTTATGCTGATTATTTCTGTAGCAATTGGTTCGAAATATTAATGTAGAGAAACAGGAGACTGGGAAAATACAGTAGAGATTATTGCAATAATCCAGGTATGAGATGATACATTTATGAGCCAGAGTAGCAGTGAAGGTAATAAAAAGGAGGTATTTAAAGCAGGAGACAGTTGAAGGGAAGAGTTGATGCCTGAGTTTGGAAGTGTGAGTATAACGAAAAATTGAAATCACCAATACTTAAGTGGTGGGAAAAATTTTTTTTAAACCTTTAAGTATAATTAAGGTCAAAGAGAATGTTAGATTAGGTGGGAGTAGAAAACTCATTAGGAAATGTTATGTCTGAATTGATAGAAGAGTCAAGGAGAAAGGTACAATACACTATAGAGTGTCACTACCAGAACACTGGGCTGCATTGATCATGGGTATGGCAAATGCAATTAGGTTTATATTCTTTCCATTAGAACAGCTAGTTTATCCCTGGTCTTATTCACTTAATGATGATATTTTTCTGGTGGTAACTTAGTCTCATAGACAAGTATGACAAGCTTTTCTTATGAAGTCATGCATTTCTAGCTGTGTCATTATTTTTAGGAACGTTAACTGTTATAGGTGGCATCAAAACTTCACAGCCACTTGTCTTCTGCAATCTTTGTAATATGTTTTGAGTGTGTGTTCCAGAGTATATCTTTTTGTCTTAAAAACTAAATTCCACACAGCTCAACCTCATTCCATTAGGAATATTATATACGGGCATTTGCTACCTCTGTGAATTAGTTGTATATTCAAGTTAAGTGAATCAATATAATTGCAATTTTAATCATGTCTCTTTTCCTGTGCAATTTTAATGCATTTAATGGATGAATAGAAAATGTGCTTCCAATATTAATTAATGACCAATTGTTCCTCTTAAGTGTTATTCCCCAAAATGCTTTCAGGAATCATTTGCTGTTCCTCTTTTCTGTAACACGTGGGTCATAATATGTAAACACAGACTCCTACAGTATTTACCTCCTTTAGATGCCATTTCATGTGAATTATAGGCGTTGAAACTTTAAAAAAAATTTAAGTTATCTAAGATTATACAGCTAATATTTTGTTATAATAATTCAAAAGCAAAAATATCCAGAACCTTGAACTAATTTAATTTTATAATTTATTTTATAAAAAATAAAACAATTATACTCATGTTATTGCATAAGCCTGTCATTAGAACTCTCTTGGTACATTACAACTTAAGGTATGATACATACTGCATGTCATATCAGAAGCTGATAGCCGTGCTCAGGAAGCCAAGCCCTTAATTTCTTGTCTAGTGGTTATACTTTGTTGAACAGACAAATGTAACAGAGATGAACACATACTAGTAAGTAGTAAGTTTAATTTTTCATATAAGGTAATATACAAATGGCTAAGCAGATAAAATCAACAAGCTGTCATATTTTTCAAGCTATAGACCACATAGACCAGGTAAAATGCCTATGACAAATGATTTAGCCTGGGAATGCACATATTCTGCCATAGAAGAAAGGAGTGAACACAAGAACTTCATGTGTCTGGATAAAATCATTAATATAGTTCTTTTAATGGTATGCTTTTTGTGATTTTTATTGTAGATTTAAATATGCACTAGGAAAAATAAAAGGCTCTTAGAATAATACACATTTTACCATGGCTAGTGTTGAGATACAACAATAATCCTCCCTGGCTCAGATTTAGAGAGACACTGATTTAAAGGAAGAGCATTTTAATGAGCAGTAGTCTGGATGTTGGAAATTTGCAAACAATAGAAACTGGATCATAATGATGAATAAATTCATAGTAGAATTAGTGCAAAATCAAATCCTATCAATTTATATCTTTGAGACAGAAAAGTAGTTTAATCAAGTTAAAGTGTATTTTTTAAGAATTTTTTACCCTATGTTTCAATTGTGTGCCCTTTTCTTTACAAATAATAAACTGAATGAGCTCAGAGAGAATTAAATACCAATATATTTGTAGGAATACCTACTACTTTTGAAATGCTTTATTTGTAGAAATGACTTTAGGGGACAAATATGAAAAATGCTGTGGAAGCAACCTTATGATACGTCATTTGTTTTTCTGTAATCTGCCTTACTGTTTACCTTGTTAAGAAACTTGTTGAGCAGTTCTGCTGGATCTTCTGGCACCTGACAGAAGCATCATCAGTCATTGCACAGGCTTTGGTCTGCAAACTCTTTTAGGAGATTCAGGAGGGATATGGATTTAAATTTTAAACTGGTTTCTGTCAGTGTGACAAATGAACACCAGAAAATTGTAAGACAATGGTAGAATGTTGAAATGCATGCCAAAAGTAATGGGCCAATCTTCAAGTAGAATCAACAAAAACAGCCTTAAAATGTCTCCAGGTTACACCATTACTATCCTTCTATGCCTGAGGCATGAGGACAGCATATAATTATTGAAGTTTCCAACCCTGTATTATATTCAGAGGTAATATAATTGATTACTCAGAGTAAATAAACCCATGGAAGTTTTTTTTAATCTTATTAATAATGCACTGATTCTTAGCATTTTCTTTTGAAGAGTCAAAATAAGAAAGAATAACTGATCAAAGTCTTAAAATAATGACATATAAAATTTTCTCCCAACTTATTTTTCCCGAATTCATTTTGTTGGCAAATTGAATGTTGCTTTATTCTTTTACGAGTTATATACAATGGTGATATTCCAAAGTGTGTTATCTTATGCAGATTTTTAAAACATGTTTCTGCCATAAAGAACTAGAAAAGACTACTATATTTTGATGAAGTGCATTTTAATAGATCTAAGGACGTGTAATAAAAATAATTGAAGCAGTGACTGGTCTGTTATCAGATGGAGCACAGTGAGGCCTGCCTCAGGATTTAGATTCCACACTTTAGAAGTCTACACTAGAAAAATGCTGGGCTTCAATCACTTCCAGTTTCCTGTAGTTTTTATTTGTTCCCCTGTAAAGTTGCTTAGCTGTTATCTAGTAATGGAATCAAGTGAAAAGTAATTCAATGTTGATATTTTAAGACAAGTAACTTTAAGATGCTGCTGGAAGCATCCATTTAAAAATATTAAAATTAATATTTTAATTTTATAACATGAGCATAGTATCTATTTTATTTTATATATAATACGCGATGAATTATATCAGATAGGGAAAAATACATGTTTGATTTTATTAACTCCTTTTAGTCATTAAGTTAATGAATACAGTAAACAAAAGTAAGTGTTCAAATTATGATAGCACAATTTAATATTTGGCTGAAAATACAGGATTGTTTATTTTTTATCTGTTACACAAAAATGTATTTCTTATCTGAATTCTTTCTAAGCTAGAAAATATACTTAATCAAAGAATATACTAAATTATTTGTCATCAAATATTTGAATGATATTAAATGCTATTTTATTTATATTGTACAGTATAATGAGCTTTAAGTTGCTCCAGAATTTATCATTATGTTTATGTTATTGATATTCTTGAACAAGCCAAAATGAAAACTACTGTAATCAACAATAACGTAGGCTAGTGAACTAATTTTTACTGTCACATCTGTAGTCAGTTCAATTCTTTATGACCCACAGGTCAACCTGATCCTTTGGGTAGTCTGACGGAATATCAGACTACCCCGTCATAATCATTATAGTAGCTATAGAATATATTTATGTATTGCTAAAATAGCATAAGGGCTACAAAATATATCACTGGTCAATTTCATAGAAGAATATGGATAATGGTGAATAGCCAGGATGAACTTTATTTGAAAAAATGCACATACTACAGAAATCTGTGTTAGCAGAGCTATGTGTTGATACACTGAAATAATTACATTTGAAATACGTTGCTTACTTTTTCTTTAGAGTATGTAAACATATGTAAATGTGAAATATAAACACATGAAAAAATAAGGGGAAAAGGTTTGGGCAATGAACAAAGTCAAATATTAAGGACACTGGAATACAATAATATAACACAGGCCTAAAAATTGTCACCAGAAATATAGGCTCAAGTAAGACAACTAAATAAAGGTAATCAAGTGAAATGAAATATGCTTTAGTTTTCCTTCAATAACTTGAGGTTCTGAGCAGATTTATAGCACTTACTCTACAAGCTTGTTTAGCAAGGATTCATTAAAATGAAATAATGATTATAGTTGTTGTAATTTTATAGAGTTGCTCTTCTTTCTAAATACTGTGGACTTGACTTTTTTTGAAAAGTCAGGACTTAAAGGCAAAATTTCTCTAGACAATCAAATATTTAAGGCAAAATTATCCTTGGAAATCTTTAGTCTAAAAATCAATGTATAAATCACCTAATGCCAAATTATCCCTCAAACTTTCTTAGAAAGTCACCAGTTGAAGATCTACATACTTTTTCTCATACACTTGGCTGTAACTCACCAAAGTTTTCTTCTAACATTGGAAGAGATAGCTCTTTTCTTTTGTTTTGCAACAGATGAAGTAGTTGACTTACATTGGGGGGCTCTATATTGAATACAAATTTTCCTTCAATCCTAGAATCACATTCAGCATTAGGATATACCTATCCAATTCTGGGCCAAGGAGTTCTGAGCCGAAGGGAACAAGCATATCTAATTTCAAGCTCCCTTTTGGGTATAAACTCAGTGAGTGGATTGAGCATAAGAATTGTTCCAGGCCATTTAATTGGTTATTTTCTATCTTTCAAATTATTCCACTCTGTCTTTTTTCTAAGTCCCTGTATATACAGTCAAGAATACTATATACCATTCATTGAAAGTACATATTATGTGCTCTCACAACATATTTCTTACATATTTTGTCCTTGCATAGGTTTCCTTGATTTCTCAAAAAAAGGGTTAGGAAAATTATTTTACTCTTTTCACCCTTACAAAAATATAGATGTGTTTTCTTGCCTAAATTGACCCTAATGATTACTTTGAATGAGATCAAGAGAGAGTGCTTGTTTCTGTATCTTATATTTTAATTAATCATGACATAATAAATAAAGTGTTGAAAAATAAGGAAGTTTTTCAAGGGGATTATAGTTTTAGTTAAGTGAATAGAGATGTGTAAAAATAATTTTATTTTTGCTTGGGACAATGCAGTTTATTTTCAAGATGTCAGATGGATTTGTATGGATTTATTTGAAATATTTCCTAGACTATATCACTGGTTATGATTCCTTCTGTTTTCTACTAGAGTCATTTACAATAGAATTTTCTATTTGCTTTGCACTTATGAGTATTAAAAAAATTCATCTTTTACAAACCTGGGATATTTTATATCTTCTTTCATGAAAAATAAGACATATGTAACAGATATACATGTAAAATTCCATCACGTTTCAATTAAAGACTATAGAAAAATTGATGAGTAGTAGGGAGACACATGGTAGCTTTGAAACATTTTAAATGCTGATATCAATTTTTCTCTGGCATTTCACAGAGTGTGATCCTGATAATATTCTTTCTTGACAAGGGCGTTGGCTTGCGAACCGTGACTCTTCCGCCTTGCTTCTCCTGGTAAGCCTCCAGCAATGCTGCTGTGGAGGGATTTTTGTGTGGTGTTGAAGAGGGAGGGCTTTGCAATGGGGATAAGGGTGAAAACTACTTTGGATAGAGGGGTCAACATAAACTGAGACCTGGTGGATGAGAAGAAGGCAAATATGAGAAGAACTGGGGAGAAAGCATTCTGGTCTGAGGAACCAGGGCAAGAGAAGGGTTAGGCTCTGTGAAGAACATAAAAACCAAAGTGACTAGAAAATAGCAACTAAGAGGGCAACAAAAAGAGACCAGTTGAAAATATATGCAGGGTTTTGAAAGTTCTAGTCTACTAGGAGTAGTAGTTTGGGTTTCATTTTAAAGGCTAATTCCCTGAAGACTGTCCTCATTTATAAATTGAGGATAAAGCTATTACATATTTCATAAGGTTGTTCTATTAGTAGCTAATAGTTACATAATACAATGTGCCAGACACTGTTTAAAAGTGTTTAATATTCAAGACTCCTTTTGATATGGATATTATCATCATCCCCACTTTAAAGATGAAAATATTGAGGCAGAGAAAATGCACTTTGGACATGCATGCACTTCTTAAATGTCAGAACAAGGATTTAAACTGAGGCCGTCCACCTTCAGCAGCTGAGCTCTTAAATGTAATAGACTGTTATCAGAACTAAATGAGATTATACATATGATGAAGGAACTTCACCACTCTGATACTTTTTGTCTAGGCTGCTCTAAATTCAAGAGTCCTCCTTCCAAGTCTTAAACATTTTGAATCCTGTATAATAATCTTTTACAAACTTGCTTCAAATGGTGTATGCCCTTGTTTCACTTTCTCAGCCTCTATAATTTCTAACACCTCAGAGTTGAACCCATGGTTACCTTCCCCCCAATCTCAACATCCAACCCCTCTTCTCACTCATTCCAATATAAAGTAAAACAAAACAAAATAACAGAAATGTATAAATAACCTCAATTTCCTAGCTATTGGTACTAAAATTCTGCCCTCCCTACCTACAATAGGGTATTTCATTTCATATTCTAAGAGTGTTTAATTTCTATGACTGGATTTTCTGACCAGTCTGATTTATCACCCAACACAATTTGCTTACAGAAAGTGTTATCATTAGAGTTTATAGAAAGTTAAAGACATGTATCAAGTGACTTTGACAATGAAGTAGTAAGTTCATCACAAGTTAGGAAATGTAAAGATGCTTACATCTCCTTTAAATATTTGAAGGAATTATTTGTAGTGTTAAGCATTCATTTAAAAGAGACAAACAAACTTAAACCGTACTCTTCGAATCATTATAAAAATGCAATTGTTTAAAATGTTTTTCCTTTATATCTTTTTCTATGAAACAATCTCCTAGGCAAAGGAGAGGATGGGATTTTTTTTTTCTTGTTTCAGTTTTGTCCCTCTTAAGCTGTTTATTCCATTGTTTTTTAAGTGCCCAGGGGCACATAGTAGAGTTGGGGCAGGAACTGCCGGGTTGAAGCTTGTCGCTGCACCATGAATTCGGTCAGTTATACTGTGTCCAGCCCCACCCTCTTTCCCTGTGCTCATACTGTGACCCCATATGCCCAGGCTCCAGTTTGCTGCATCTTGGGTGTGTGCCCATTTGGGACATATTTATCCTAAAAAATTGTTTACCTAAAATTGAAAAAAGAAAACCTTGTTCAATAAACTATTCAAAGCTACTTGTCTATAATGATGACAACAACAATAGTATCAATAATAACAGTAATAATAAGTACCAATAGTAGTATTAAAAGTAGACGGAACAGAAGCAAGAGGCACAGACATAACACTCGTAGTAGAAAAAATCTTCTTAATTTGAACAACTTCACCATGAGTTATTGCAAGCTCTTGGCAATCAGTGCTATTCTATTGCAGTAGAACTATCTTAAACATTTATAAACAAGCCCTGTCTTAGCATTAAGAAATATTGAGCACTAAAATGGGTTGCCTAACATCTATTGAAAGACAAGCAACCAAGAAATAAGTAAATTATTTTATAAGAAAAGCACACACAAAAGAAAATGGACAGAAAGTCTTCTTATTGTCTCTACTAATCTTTCAACTCTTTTTACTTAACCCTTTGAATGTATTGTACTGCACTCCAAAAATACATATTACTTAATCATTATAGTAATTATAACAATCAAAATTTGCTCTCTAAGATTATGACCTTCACTTCTCTTCTGTGTAACAAAATATTGTAATCACTGAATAATAATAATAATGCTTTAGAAATGGGAACTTCTTTTCAGTTTAAGGATATATTACTAGATAATTTCAATTTTATTTCTCTTGCATAGCCAATGTTTCTCCTTGCAATATTTGTAAGATATTTTTAAAATGTAAATAATCACAACAAAGTAGAATGGCAGTGTTTTTTTTAATTTTAGATTTTGTAGAGAAATCAAATAATTCAGGGATACAAATAAAATAAGGGATCTGTGTGAAAAGTTATATATGTATATATATATAGCTATATATATGTATATATCATGCACAAAATTTGTTCAGTATCTACTAAACAGAATTCACAGTAGTTTATAGAATTTAAAAAATCCATAGGACCTATTAATGGAGCATGGGATCCTGAATAATTCAGATTTGACTTAACAGAATTTCTGTTTAGGCATGCTTATACATCTTATACTGTAAAAAACTTTTAAGACTACAATCAATTATCTTATTCAGTATTTCCCACTTTCATAAAATATGTTTAGCATTTATATACCTTGTTAAATATAGATTTATAATAATAATTAATTTAAAGACTTATTGCACACATTTTTAAAACTTTAAAGTTCCTTGATGAAGCAAGTGCATTTTGATTCCTGTTATAGGCATTTTATACCATGATATTGACTTTGGTTGTGAGCCGTTCTCCTGGTAGAATTGATTTATGATACACTCCATTGCTATCCAGACAGTTTCCTCTGAAGTGACAAAGAAGTTCTGCTTCCATACCCATCTAATCAATGGAAAGCAAAGCAAGACCAGACAAAACAAAACCCTTTATACAAGGTGACTGGATACTAAATGTCATGTTGTGTATGTTATGTGAGAAAATAAATAGTAGACAATATATACTTTGTTAATTGACATTGTTATGTACCTCCCAAAAGATCAATTTATACCTGGTACACAGACTATAAAAACTGTTGTTGCATTAAATTGTTTGTTAAAAAAAAAGTAAACATCCATACATTTTATGTGAAAGTTAATACCTCAATTTATAATCTTTGTGCCTTTTTATTTGTGAGAATATAGATATTCAAACATTCAAGGAGCAAACAGTAATTGACTAAATGAGAGAAAACAAGTATTCAGGTAGGAAGATGACTTTCATAACATTATTTTGCCAAATTTAAGAAAACCATGAAATGCTCTTGAGGCTCCTTGTTTGATGGAAAATTGCTGATCCTTATTTAATCCTTGCAGATTAAATAAATCTATTATTTTTGAATCTATTATTTTACTTTACCTTCAAATTACATTTATATACACATGACTGCATTTGTTCTGAAGTATAATAAAAATTATAATGCATAGAACAGAATGCCAGAAGTATATTATATATTATCTTTATAGTCTTAAACACGAAATATTGTAGTGCATTGAGGTTAGAACATAAAACCTATGGGGTGGGGACAAATAGATGATAAGGAGTGAAGGAAAGGTAGGGTGAGGACAGATTTTAATGGGTTTTGTATGCCATGATGACCCCTAAGGAAGACTGAATTAATTAAAAAGAAAATAAGTGATATATTTGTATTTTTAGAAATATGTTTGAGGGCAGTGTGGAGAGGGAAGGGACTGGAAACAGGGTAGACACAGAGGAGACTATTCTTGTGGTGCAAAGAGTATTAGGAAAGTTTCTGGGATGGGCTGTGATATAGAGAATGAAGACGAAAACGCATATTTGTGTGGAATTTTGAATAGAATTTTTAAAACTTGATTACTGAGAGAACATAGATGGTAAAGTAGAAGAATGAGCTAAGAGTGTTTCTAAGACTTCTAGCTCAAGTATTTAAGTAGATTGAAATGCCATTGATTAGGATATGGACTGAAAGAGGAAGACCATCTGACAGATGGATAAAAGATTAAGATGTATTTAATCATAGATTTCTTGACTTCTGAATGAATGAAGGTTATCTCTGTAGAAATATCAAATAACACTTCACCATGTCACCATTCCCATAGAGTATAAAATGATATCATCATGGCAGATTAATTACATTAGAACACTTCTATTATGGCAACAATCATTTTCATAGAGACAGACTTATGTTTTGGGTATAGAATTGCCATTTTTGCATATAGCTCTTTTGCCAGAACTATTACTCATAGATTTATAGAATACTGTATTCATCACCATGGTATGCCACATAAAACTGATTACCAGAAGAGTTATGGTAGAGGAAGTGTAGCAGTATACACCCTGCATGGAATTCACTGTTTTTTTCGTGTGTTCCATCAGTTGGAAACACTTGGCTTGGAGGAACAGCATAATGACCTTCAGAAGGCTCAGTTATGTAACAGGTGATTTATATGAACCTATTGCATTGGGATCTCAGCCTATTGAATGAGACATTTGCTTAAAATCAGCAGTCAATATATGATGCAGTCTCCCTCATAGTCCGAAATATAAATCCTGAAACCAACAGCAGAGATAGGAGTGGCTTCTCTCATTATTATTCCTAATAATGTATTTGAAGAATGTTTGTCTCTGGTTCTATGATCTTGAACTTGTGCTTGTAGGTCATTGTGCCCAAGGGAAGTCTGCTTCCAACAGGGAACTCAAAAATGGTTCCAGTGAATTGGAAACTGAAAGATGCCCTCATAATTTGACATTCATCATTTAGGTTAAATAACAAATCATCAGGGAACCTACAATGTTGGTTGATCCTGATTACTAGGGAAAATTTTGTTGTTGATACCTAGCAGGGGACGAGAAGACTATTTGGAAATAAGAAGGATTCTTCCTAGATCTATCTTTCGTAATAATTGTGGTCAATGAGAAACTGTTGTTTCTACTAAAAAATGGTCATCAATAACTCAAGTTCTGCAGGGATAACACTTTGAGTTATTTCACCTGGCCAAGAACCCAATATATCTGTGATGTATAAAAGGGTAAGAGATGAATGATATGATTAGTGTCTATCTTTATTTAGACACATAAAGGTGTCTATTTTTACTAACTTATACTTTATGACCAGCTAGGAAGCCCAGGACTACAGCAGCTATATATTTTATATTATGTATTTTTTCTCCCTGTTTCTCCCCAACAAATTGATAGTGCCCATGATGATACCTTTACTAGCAGATGGTTGTACTTTGTGGGTACTCTAAAATGCAGACACAAACTTTTACCTGAAGGAAGGACAAAAATGAAAAGCTGAGAGAGCAAAGTGGTGCACTTTGCCTGATCTTCCATTTGTGGCTCTGAGTCCATTCTCCATCATTCTTATCCTACTTCTGCCCTGGGAAGCTGAGCATCTTGGCTTTTGGCTCATATAAGTAATACACAGTCCTGGCAGGAAATCAAGGGGAGGAATTATATTGATGTAAATATATTTATTTTATTTATTTATGTTTTTGTCCCAGGGAGATATTTCATCTGTGTGGGTCCCTCACATGGATGCCATTACTTCTTTCAATACAACTTTCTCTATTCACATCTCTTTCCAGATTATGCTAGCCACTTCCTCCCTATACCCTTTCTTGACTGGGATATTTAGAATTCCTCTGCTATCAGATGAATAAAAGCTCTTCCACTGTAACTTATTGTGGATTCCTGCACCATTCCTTGTAGTTTGAACCATCCTCATACCTTGTGAATATTCTCACTGTAAAGAATACACAATGAAATTTCCTAGTATGAGTGTGCCATATATTTCCTTTTAGGACCATGAAGCTGATATATGTGAGAGCCAAGACAGGTCACAAAGGAAACCATGAAAGTGCTACAGGGAAGATTTGAAACTTTTGAGGTGATCAGTGCAAGCAAATCTCATAAATCTTCAACATATTTCTTGAGAAGCAACTGCTGTGAGCAAGAATGACTGACCAAAGCAGAATTGCTGGTAGAGGCAGGGAAAGTTGCTTTGAAGTAATCTGTGATCTCAAAGGCTGCAGATCTCATAGATCACCGATGAGATACAATTCATAAAAATGAGTAGAAGTTGGGTCCAGGAAAAGCTCAAGAAAATGCAAAGAGCCTTCTTTTTTTTAAGTCCTTTGTTAAAACCACAATAAAAAATAAGAAAGTTTTTGCAAGACATATAGAGATTTTTAAAAATTGCCTAATATTGCTAGAGAATAAAAAAGTTAATGAAGCTAGTGTAGCCTTGAAAGAGCAACATAAAGAATGCACACATACACACACACACACACACACACACACACACACACAAAGACTCATAAAGCAAACAGACAACAATATATGATGGTAGAAAAAAGAATGATTTGTAAAGGAACTGGTAAAATTTATAAAACAATTTTTAAAGTCTAAATAACTTCAGTAAAGATAAACAATAGTTTGGGTATCTATTTAAAAATACTAAAAGTCAAGTTGGCCTCAAACTTCTCAAGAGCCGTATTTCTTGTCAGAAAGCAGTTGAACGACAGTGGCAAGATACTTAAGGAAAGGTCATGGGAGCCAAGAGTATTACATCTAGACAAATTTTCCTTCAAGTAAAAGGACAAAGACAAATCTTTGAGTTTAGAAGACAATCACTTTAGTTTAGAAGTACAGAGATTCACATTATTAACCTGTAAGTGGTCACAGTACAACTTCAAATGATTTTATACCCATCCTCATTTAGTGGAAGAAGCTGACCACAGTATCTTTCCATCTTCACTTTCCCAGTCTTTGTGCCGTTGCTGCCATACATTTCACTTCTACATAGGTTATAAACCCTAAAATGAATTGTTGTTTTTCATTGTTGTTATTTTCAATTCACTTTTGAAGTGTTGAAAAATAAGAAAAAGTACTTTGTATTTAATCATTCATTTACCATTTTCAGCACTCCTCATTTACTATTATAGACCCAAACTTCTCTTGAGTATCATTTCCTTCTCCCTGAAGGACTTCCTTTAACATTTTTGTAGTCTGCTGACCATAGATTCTCTCCAATTTTTATGTTGAAAAAAGTCTTTTTTTTTTGCTTTTTGTAAAGAAGATATTTTCTCTTGGTATAGAATCCTGATTTACTGTCTGGTGTTTTCTGTGAATTAATACAATTTTTTTTATTCCTTCAGTATTTAAAGATATATGCCTATTCAATGAATAACTAAGTTAATAAAACTATGTGGTATGTTTATACTATGGAATAACTAAGCTTTCAATTGTAGTGTTTTGCCCTTGGTGTTATAACACCTGCAGTGTTGTGTTGAGGAACAGAGACAATAAGCATAATAACAAAAAAGTAAAGGCTATAAGGACAAGCAGTGATACATGTTTTACAAAAAGAGAAAAGATGAGTAAGGTGATAAAGTGGTAATGGGGAGCTGTTATTTTGCGTAGAATGTTCAGGAAATGTTTCTCTAAATCTCTAAGTGAGTGTAAAAGAGTAAGCTAGAGAATACTGACAGCAAAAAACATCGACATGAGCTGGAGTAGTGAACACTCGGGTTATTCCAGTTGATTTTCAGAAGTCTGCTCTACTTATACCTATAAATTGTAAAATAAAAAATCTGGATTTAATCCATAGAGCACAGAGGTAAAGGGAATGTATCAACAATTTAGTGTTTGTTTGTCTTTTAGGTTGACAAAGCACAACTTTAACCCATGAAATATTGTGTTTTTATGATCTATCTTAATTATATTTTAATCGTACAGAGTATGAAAAGTCACTAATTTAGCAGTTATTTTTTATTACAAGGTATTGATTAATCATATTCTCTTATTAAAAATTATCACAACTTGTTCCTCTTTAACATCTTTAATTAAAAAAAACATTTCCTTTCTGCATAGTTTTTCTATAACCACCATGAGGAAAATAAATTATATTTTAATTTAATAAGTTTTTGTCAGCAAGCATGTTATGTTGATGATGGACCTGCTATATGATTAGACCTTGGATGTGATTAGATGTCATACTGGAACTCAGTAAGAGTCAACTGAATCATACTCCAAAATTGCTAGCTTGCTAAACTCTCATTTCATTCCATATTTGGAAAATGAAAGGAGAATACTTCCTCCCCAGAGTAAGCCTTTCTAAATAATTTTTTAAATTGCTATTATTCTTTTGCCAAGGAAAAATAATAAATGTGGTCAAATTATGCAGAAACTTTTATAACTATGATAATTTTTTAGAATTTCAGAGTAGACTAAAAAGCTACCACTCATATGCCACCTTTAAGAAAAACTAAACCACATAGTTCTCTGGAAACTAAATGTTCACTCAAATTAAACAATCAAGCACACACACATATACAGATATAAAATATATGTGCCTAAATATATATGCATAAATTTATATATTGTATAATGTGTATGT
The DNA here is from genome assembly GCF_937001465.1 of Orcinus orca. Taxonomy (NCBI): domain Eukaryota; kingdom Metazoa; phylum Chordata; class Mammalia; order Artiodactyla; family Delphinidae; genus Orcinus; species Orcinus orca. Next base: position 79,719,868 of record NC_064565.1, read on the forward strand.
GTTTATATGGGTTTATAAATACAGTTGATCCTTAAACAACGTAGGTTTGAACTGTGTGGGTCCACTTATATGGGGATTTTTTTCAATAATTATAGAGTAAGTCCTCCATATCCACGGATGTGAAACCCATGGATACTCAGGGCTGATTGTACTATGCCATTTTATATAAGGGACTTGAGTATCTGCGGATTTTAGTATACTTGGGAAGTGGGGGGTCCTGGAACCAATCCCCTGAGGTACTGAGGGATGAATGTACATGCATATGTATATATGTATATATATGTGTGTGTATATTTTTTCACCTTTCAATCTATGACATCTTTCTGCTATGCAGATACATAAATTACAGAATGTCAACTATAGCAAATTCTTGAATTAGAGTGGATCCAGAATCACTTCCCACAAAATCAGTAGACTGGAAAGGGATTAACTTAAAATATACGTCTTGGGAACAAGGCAAAAACATGTATAGAATTCTTTAAATCTAGGTACTCCATACTTGTCAATGAACCAGATTCTCCTACAAGAGAGAAAAGATTATAACTCAGGTATTCTTTATGTTACAGTCAGCTGTATTAGTTTTCTGTTGCTATGTAATGAATTTATTATCTCATAGTTTCCATGGAATGAGAGTCTAGATATAGGATAGTTGGGTCCTTTGCTCAGCATCCCAGTTGAGGTGTTGCTTGAGCCTATCATCTCACCTGAGGCAAAGTAACATGCTGGTTTTGACAAAGTAATTGCCTTCAGTTTCTCTGAGTAGACAGAACACAAACAATTAATGTATGAATATTATGTGAGGGAGTCTGTAACTAGCCCCAGGATGGGAAGCAGGATGGGATTTTAATAATTTTAAGAATTTGTTTGATTATGTAATTTTGATTGTTATATAAAAAGTTTAAAAGATACAGTAGCTTTTTGTTTTGTTTTGTTTCTTTTGCTGTACGCAGGCCTCTCACTATGTGGCCTCTTCTATTGGCGGAGCACAGGCTCTGGACATGCAGGCTCAGTGGCCATGGCTCACAGGCCTAGCTGCTCCGCGGCATGTGGGATCTTCCCAGACCAGGGCACGAACCTGTGTCCCCTGCATCGGCAGGTGGACTCTCAACCACTGCGCCACCAGGGAAGCCCCAGTAGCTTTTTTTTCTTAATAGATATTATTTTCTGCAGATAATTTGATTTTCTTTCCTCCTAAGTATCAAGGGACAATTAGTAAGAAAGTAGGTTCTATCTTGATATTTGGTTCCCAAGATATCTTATTTTAATGAACAATGTTATGATGCATCCTTATTAAAAAAAAGGTAATTAAACAATATCAAAAACAGAAAAGCTCAAGAAAAACATTTTAGAATGTGAACAATACGAAAAAATAGCCCAGATAATTAAACTGTAAATATAAGTTGCCAAGCTTATGTCTGATGTATATTTATATTTGTAAACAATGAAAATCTTCACCTCATTTAAGTTATGTTTAGAGCATAATTATAGGAAATTATATAAAATAATATTCACATGTTTATAAACTATTTATTTTACAAAAAAGTTGTAATAAGCTAAAAAATCATATGTAGCATAAAAATTAATTTCTTGTCCATTTTTATGTTTCCTAGAGTCATAACAAATGTACATCAAATGATTATATTTAAATTTGCTATATTTAAAAATTAACTGTGATTTTAAAATGCCCAGTATTATTTATCTTTATGTTAATGTGTATATATCTTTAATACTATTAAATTGTATTTATTTCAGTTTGAAAAAAATATAGCCAGATTTCTTATGTGAAATCTAAAACGCAGCATATTTGTTAGTTCTATTATCATTTTCTTAATATCTTAATTAATATCTTATTAGATGCTTAATATCTTATTAAATGCTCTCTTCATTATATTGCATTCTTCCTAAATATTTATTGCAATGTTTTTAGTCACTGATATTTTATATTAAACATTCAGATTGATTAATTCAGTGATAAAATAATACTAAATTTGCTTATCCACATGATTTTATTTTTATCATTTCAAGGTATTTTATTGTCTTCTCTCTTCTCTTCTCTCAGAGAACAAGGGGAAGAGCTATCTATGGAATACTCTGGTTTTCTATGAAATGCCTGTTCTTGAAAAATAATTTATTTAAGCCTGTTTAAGCTATAATGCAGGACTTTTTGACAGCTCTAGGTTAATGTAACCTTGGAGGGTTTGGGCAGAACAAGAGTTCAACTAGGAAGAAACATTGTTTCCTCCCATAATTATTCCACTACAAGACCGACCTACTAATTAAATTTACTTCATCTCTAATGAGACCATTCTGCTAACTCCCCCTCCTCAGCCAGCAATTTCTTTCTAGTATTAATCTGAAAACTGCATGTTTTTCCTTCCATTAAAGCTATCGTGATACAGTATTGCTTGCAAAAACAAGAATTTATAATCATAAATGTTTTCCTTCTAGAAACTAGGAATAGGCAGTACTAATGAATTTACATAATTAAGATAAATAATTTTCCAGTCTGATTTAGGTAAACATTTAAGAAAAGTAGAATGTATTGATATGTTTTAAGCATAAAATAAATAAAAAGCATAATTAATATAAAATATATAGCCTTATATACATATATAATTTTTTCTCTCTTTGGATTTTATTTTGAAATTATTTTCTATGGTTAAATGACACAAAGAACAATAAAAAGGAGCTGATTCACAACTCAAGATACTAGTACATGACAGAAAAAATTTCAGTGCCCCTCAAAATATTAGAACATAGTAGGCAATCAAAATAATGTGTTTTTAATAAAGGAAAGAAGGTGAAAAGCACATTTGAAACTGGATCCTCAATGGGAATTCCAGGCATTCCCCTTTTTCCTGCAAATTGGGACATTGACCACAGATCCAGAGATCTCAAGTAGGGACAAATAGTCTAAGCCAATCATATTTCCATTTTCTTTGACACTGAGTGGTTCAGAGTCTAGCTGAAAAGTTAGTTTCCTTTGATAAGGAAACATTTACTATTTAAAAACAAAGCAACAGGGAGCAAAATTAACTCTGTTTTTCTCTCTTTTACTTGAAATGAGTAATAAGTATTGACGTCTCTCTTGCTTTCAGCTGTCATGATATAACCACATGAGGAATCAGTGATAGGATGGGGTCAACACAGAAGATGGCTGAATAGAGACAAAGAAAGAGTTTGGTCTTTGACAGCACTGTTGATCTCTTGGACCAACACTGAATTTCTGTTTCTGGCAGACAAAAGAATTCTATTTGAAAGGAAAGCAAGTATAATAATATTGGAAGAAGAAGAAAAAATTAGGGCAATTTTTAAACCAAATATAAGCTTTTTTTTTTTTTTTGCGGTACGCGGGCCTCTCACTGTTGTGGCCTCTCCCGTTGCGGAGCACAGGCTCCGGACGCGCAGGCTCAGCGACCATGGCTCACGGGCCCAGCCGCTCCACGGCATGTGGGAGCTTCCCGGACCGGGGCACGAACCCACGTCCCCTGCATTAGCAGGCGGACTCTCAACCACTGCGCCACCAGACAGGCCCAAGCATATTTTTTAAACATATTTATTGGAGGATAATTTCTTTACAATGGTGTGTTAGGTTCTGCTTTATAACAAACTGAATCAGCTATTCATATACATATATCCCCATATCTCATCCCTCTTGCGTCTCCCTCCCACTCTCCCTATCCCACCCCTCTAGGTGGACACAAAGCACTGAGCTGATCTCCCTGTGCTACGTGGCTGCTTCCCGCTAGCTAGCTATTTTACATTTGGTAGTATATATAAGTCCATGCCACTCTCTCACTTCGTCCCAGCTTACCCTTCCCCCTCCCTGTGTCCTCAAGTCCATTCTCTATGTCTGTGTCTTTATTTCTGTCCTGCCCCTAGGTCTTTCATAACTTTTTTTTTTTTTTAGATTCCATATATATGTGTTAGCATATGGTATTTCTTTTTCTCTTTCTGACTTACTTCACTCTGTATGATTGATAGACTCTAGGTACATGCACCTCAATGCAAATTACTCAACTTCATTTCTTTTTATGGCTAAGTAATATTCCATTGTATATACATGCCACATCTTCTTTATCCATTCATCTGTCAATGGACACTCAGGTTTTTTCCATGTCCTGGCTATTGTAAATAGAGCTGCAATGAACATTATGGTACATGACTCTTTTTGAATTATGGTTTTCTCAGGGTATATGCCCAGTAGTGGGATGACTGTGTTCTATTTTTAATTTTTAAGGAACCTCCATACTGTTCTCCATAGTGGCTGTATCAATTTACATTCCCACCAACAGTGCAAGAGGGTTCCCTTTTCTCCACACCCTCTCCAGGATTTATTGTTTGTAGATTTTTTGATGATGGCCATTCTGACTGGTGTGAGGTGATACCTCATTGTAATTTTGATTTGCATTTCTCTAATGATTAGTGATGTTGAGCATTCTTTCATGCGTTTCTTGGCAATCGGTATATCTTCTTGGGAGAAATGTCTGTTTAGGTCTTCTGCCCATTTTTGGATTGGGTTATTTGTTTTTTTGATAATGAGCTGCATGAGCTGCTTGTAAATTTTGGAGATTAATCCTTTGTCAGTTGCTTTGTTTGCAAATATTTTCTCCCATTCTGAGGGCTGTCTTTTGGTCTTGTTTTTGGTTTCCTTTGCTGTGCAAAAGCTTTTAAGTTTCATTAGGTCTCATTTGTTTATTTTTGTTTTTATTACCATTTCTCTAGGAGGTGAGTCAAAACCCAAGCCTATAACAAAATAAATGGTTTACTTCAATAAAAAAGAGAATAAATGCTAAACATCATTAAATAAATTTTTGAATAAAGAAGTGGAGCAGAATAAAGGGTGTTCACTAGTCTTCTCTTCTTTCATATTATATGTGATGGTTAGAAGTAAAATTTATTATATTACATCATATGGTGTCTCAGTATATGTAGAGAAAATATTTATGACAATCATATAAAACGAGAGTAAAGGAACCTAAGTGTTGGTGAGTTTTGTATATTTCACTTGAAGTAGTAAAATATCAGTATTAGTCAGTTTTTGTAAGTTGTATATGTATATTGAATATATTCATTATCCTGATTTTAGTGGTTATTTGTTGGGCATATATATAGAGTCAAAATGCATCAAATTATACAATTTAACTATTTATAGTTTATAGTATGTAAACTATAACTTAATACAAATTTAACTCTGGGGAAAAGGTTTTAAAAAGCTAAAATATTAAGCCCTTGGACTTAAGTGGTCCAATTTTATACTTCTAGTATTCATGTTTTGTTTAAATTAAAATACAGTCAGCACTAGAGTATTAAATACTTATAAAAATGACACTTTATATGTGTTAAATTCTGTAGTAATATACAGAGCCTATTGGAGTAATATATTAATATATGTGTGTACAGAAAACTGAAAATATACATAGTAAAATGTAAAGACTGAGAGTGAGCTCTTCCATCTGAGAGTCTTCGAAGTTCTGCTGTCTGATTCTATGTGAATTTTGAAAGGGGTATTCCAATAAGATTTCTACATTTGAATCTCATTATTTACTACATATGATTATGTACATTGATATATATGTTGCTTTACACTTCTCTTTTTATGAAAAATAGAATTCTGTTACTTTACTCTTTTAGAGTTTTTGAGTCTCTTCTGGGAGAGTGTTTAGTGAGGTGAAATATAAATGGCATTAGATGGTTTCAACTAGGAAAATAGTAAATTAGGTATTCTCTATATAAATCTGTACCATATTCTAAGGGGCAAACTGAGTTGCTAACACTGGTAAATTGTACCCTATAAACTTTAACTTTATTTGTACATGTTTACCTTTGCTAGGATTTGAGTTTTTAAAAGTGCATAATTATCTTTGATAATTTCTTCTCTCTCTCTCTTTCTCATTTTCAGTTTGAGTTATTCTTTCTGACTTATTAAGATTTAAAAATCTCCATTGGTAAATTAACTGTAGTTTGAAGACCGTAAAGATACAGTGAAGACTAGAGTTATCAAGCATCCCTATAATTTTTGGATTAAGAGGAAGGATGTACAGGTTATTTTGTGTACTTGCTCAATGTTATTTTAACATTATACAAATAAAGCTTTTATCAGTTAATACATTTTTGTGTCATTAGATTATTTGTAGCTTCTTTAAAATACCGTTATAATCACCTTCAAAATTATGGATAGTCTCAGGGAATCTTCCAAATTCCTATCTTTGATTTCATTCTGAAATGAGATTATTATTGCTTTTGGAAAGTTTTAGCAAAGAGTAACTAGATCATAATGCTCTAGGTTGTTTGGAATGCTCTTTTAGGCATATTGGTGTATCTCCATTTTCCCGCGTTAAGAAATAAATAGCTTCTCATTGAATTTATATTTCTGAATTCCCATCACTGTGCCTCAACATTTATATTTCCTGATAAGTATCTGCAAAGTTGTATTGTGTTTCCTTATACCTTTATATAACAGTGCTATAAGTTGTAGAATAGAATATAAAGGCCTGTCCTTTATAAAGTCTTATTGGAAATATATGGATTTTATTTGTACCTTAATTTTCAAGCATTAAATCTCAATAGATAGTTGGTAACCTTAATTAATTTAAAATATTTTGAAGCTTGTTTTAAATACTAGTTTATTTAGCTTGGAAGTTTATAAGGTATGCTTTGTAAGTTTGTGTATCTTAAGTTCTTATACCTATAACTTTGATAATAAGAATTAAAAACATTACAAATGCTGTAGATTATATTAGGAATTTTTAAATTCAACTTTTTAAATAAAGAAAAAGAAATGTAGGCTAGACTTGTTGCAAAATGTTTTTGTTCATACATTTATCGTTTGCTAATTGACCATAGCATTTTTGGTGTGCAAATATATAAAGGAACTTTACTTTTCAGTAAAATTTTAACTTTTTCAGTAAAAATTTAGCTTTATTATTTTAAACAAAGACGTTGTTTATTACCATAAGTTTTCTTTTGGAACCTTAACAAATAAAACTTTATAAGTATATGGTCTTATTTTATATATCATATGATAACTAACCAGATACCCATTAATGATATCTAGTCTAATATTTTAGGAGAGCATTACTGTTTAATTTCACTCGGTGGTAATCTATAATACATGTATAATATCAAACAGGATACTATAACAATGTAAGCAATTCAATCTTGCCGAAAATTTATTTTTTAAAATAGTGAAAATAAAATATTAAATATTAAATAATATTAAATATTATAAAATTGGCAGAGATTACATAAAATACCTAAGGAAAGAATGCTTATATTTCAAATACACAAAAATTTATAATTTACTTTTATAAGCAAGTGGACTTATTATATTTATTTATATTTTTTATTCCTTTTTTTTTTTTTTTTTTTTGGCGGTACGCGGGCCTCTCACTGTTGTGGCCTCTCCCGTTGCAGAGCACAGGCTCCAGACGTGCAGGCTCAGCGGCCATGGCTCATGGGCCCAGACGCTCTGCGGCATGTGGGATCTTCCTGGACCGGGGCACGAACCCGTGTCCCCTGCATCGGCAGGCGGACTCTCAACCACTGCGCCATGGCCGCTGAGCCTGCGCGGCCGGACCCTGTGCTCCGTAACGGGAGAGGCCACAACAGTGAGAGGCCCGCGTACCGCCAAAAAAAAAAAAAAAATCTCAAATACAAAATTACCCAATGTTAATTTAACATATATATAAGACTTCCCGGGATATCAACTGCCATTTGCTAAGTGAGAATTCAGATCCCAGCTGATATCCTTGCTACTCTATCAAAATAGCAGCTGATATATTTAATGACATGAAATCAGAGTCTGAAGGAAATCTTAAGATTTGTCATCTATATTTCCTATATGGCTAGACCATGGAAACTAATTTAATATTTGCACGAATGGTTAAGGCTTATCCAGCTATATTTTTTAAAAGAATAGTCATTATATAATCCTTTTTCTTTCTGACTGGGACACATAAAAGCAAACTCTGTTTTCTTACTTCCACAGAATAATTTCTGGAATTTTACTTCTGCCAAAAAATTTTATTTATTCTATTCAAATATATCTTTGATTATTCTATTTTTTTGTCTTTCCAACTATTCAGCAGTTTAGTCTTCACCCCTGCATATATGCTATGTACACCAATCCTGAAATACAAAACAAAATAAAATAAAACAAAGACTTTCTAGAAGCATTTCCCTGTTTCCATTCTCTCTCCTTCCATTCCATCATCAATTACATTTCCTATTCTAACTAGGCAGCATCATACTTTAAGCTTGCATACTTATTTTTGTGTTTAGTGAAGCCAGGTTTTCCTTTCATTCACAATCACACTATGGATTGAATCTTAAATTGTATAGATGCTGAAGAATTCCAAATTAGCAAATAATTAAATCACATGATTACAAATACATAACCCATTATTTAACAGACATAACTCATCATTTAACATAGTAAACATAACTCATTCTTTTGGTGATATTAGTTATCAACACTTGATCATTAATGATAGTAGCAGCTATAGTCATATGTAATGATCACTTATAAAATGTTATATATTTGAATTTTATTTGCTCTTGGAAATTTCTGATTCTACTGCCTAATGTGATGGGACTTGGCAAAACAGAGTAGGGTAAATGGATAGGAATGTCAGGTAAAACAGGAATATGGTCTGTTGTGAATAGAAAATGATTCAAAAAAAAAAAGGCATCTGACGTTCCCAGAAGGATCAAGAAATCAGAATTTTATGATGACTCAAGAGGAGAAAAAGAGGTACAAAACATACAAATGATAGTAAAGTCCAGGGGAAATACCAAATTTAATACAAAAGTGTAGTACAGATTTATAAATAAGATATGGTGAGAAATTGATGAGTACTGCAGTTTATGTGTTAAAAGTTCCCAGTGGTTTTATTGGCCCATCCTCCCACAGGTGTCAAATATTCAGTAAAAATCTGAAAAAGACTTTCCAAAGCCAGTGCCTCACAGATCCCCCTTTTTATGAATTCAATGGATTCGGTTGTGTTCCTTTATATTAGTATGTTTTTATCATGGACTTTTTTCAGGATGAACTTCCTGAATTACTTTTGACATTTTGAGATTATTTTGATACTTAAGCACATAAAAATTAAAAAATATATATATGCTTCACAAGTCTTGCATGTCATCTTTTAAAACAAACAGATCCTTTTTACTGATTCTCATCCAAACTATGTCTACTGAAAAAAGAGCCTACAGCAGACATTTCAATTTGTACTATATCTTTTATAAAATGAGCAAACAAACAACAACAAAAATAAATAAATAAAAATAATACCTCACAGGGCAAGGCCCATTCAGAGAGACTAATTTGCAATTCTAATACCACTCATCTCACTACACAGGGATTTAAGGTTAAGCTGATTAATTTACTCTCCCCTCTCCTTACTGGTCAACATTTACAAGATCATGTCTTTATGTATTACTTGCTTTTAAGATTTCCTTTCCTCTTGCATTAAACTTACTTTTTCATGTCTTCCTAATTAGTACAGAGAGAATAAAACAATCACTTTATGTTTTATGTACAGTAAAACATACATATTAACTCAGATAAAAGAATAAGACTTATATAATGTGTTTTGCTTTTTTTATATTACTACATCACAATTGCACAGTACGGAAAACAGAGCTAGGATAGACTTAGATAGCATATAAGCTCTTGTTGTCTATGTTGAGGTGAACTAATGTTTAAAGTGTCCAATAGATGGTTGTCTCTTTTTCCTTAAAAAATTAATTAAAGAGACATTTGAGTCGTGAGTTTGGGCTGCTTAGTCATCCTAAAGATTGGGGTTTATCTTTCATGAACATAAATAATATGACAAAATTACAAAGAATAGTAAGACAGCTCATTTAACTGAGAGTATCAAAGTACTTTGAAAATGCTACTTTTTAATCCCATGCACACATGGATTTCATGATGTTGATTTACAAAAATTTGTGGTACATTTTGTAATGTATGATGATACATTGTTCTTAACCTTGGCCAAGATACATGACAGATGAGGAACAATATAGTGAAAAATAAATACATAAAACCAGGCATACCATTAAGAAAGACCTTTACCATCAGAAGCAATAGACTTCAAAATGGAAGTTCTGCATCAGTGTATGAAAGCAGGGTTCATATTTCCTTCCTGACTTATCCTTCTAACCTTACACTATAAAATTAGATTCATATAAAATCAGAGCTTTAAAACTTCCCATTTTCCACTGTTCATCTTTTCTCATTTTTGGTCTTTGCATCTAAAATGATCTGTGAAAGAATAAAGTCATACTTCGGCTGCTGTTGTGTTTAATCTATCAGCATTCAGACATTTCTCCAATGACATTATTCACAGAGTCAAGAAAAAAGTGTAACTTCAAAGTATTAAATCTGGTCTTTTTCTTTTTAAATATGATAACATTTTCAAAGGTGAAAAGGGTTTTCCTTGAAACTAGCAACTGATTTCATGCTGTAAGTTTCTCATTTTATTTGAATTTGATATTAAATAGAAGAGCACACAACCATGTCACAAATGACTGCCCTACTTTGTTAAAGTCAGACATATTAGACACCAAGAGACCTGTGCAATCGTTATTGATCAGAAGATGACAGTGTGTCATAACATTTATTGAGTGACTGTATTACTGAACATTATTGCCTAATATACTGTACATAAATTTTCAATATGAATAAAATTATAGTATATGAAAAAAGACAGGTCTTGGACATGGAAAATTTAATATTTGATTCATGGAAGTTTCTAGTCAAATGGTTTTAGGCAAACTAGTCATATATCTTTCAGTTTTCTGACTTTTAAAATGAGGATATTAATCTACTTCATAGTAGTCCATGGGCATTCAAAGACATAGTTATTGTATGATAATTTTTATAAACCATAAGATATTAAACAACTATAAATCAGGTGTAGAGATCCTATGATAAGATGGAAAATTTTAGATTTTCAGAAAGCATGGCTATTTTTCAAGGTAAAGAAAAATCTTGTCAGGTATCTTTTTTACCTGAAATCATCTTTCTAGTAGAATCATGAATATCAGGGCACTATTTGCCCCTTCCCCAGCTTATTCATAGACCAGAGGTCCCATTCTGGAAAGTGCAAGCCAAGAAAACTACAGGCTACACCTGCCACTCTACCCCCAGTGCCCAGTCATAGAGCAAGAGTGTCACTCCAGGAAAGCAGTAGCCAACCTCCAGCTCCAGTGCAGTGACACAAGGGTACTGACCAGGGAGAAAGCAGGCTATAATGGTACAAACTATTCAGCTCTACCTGAAGGGACTTACTTGATTTAAAACAGAGAATGGGGAACTTCAGGCTTAGGGTGTATCAATGCAAATAATTAATAAACAATCTATAATAGGAACAGAAAGAATTTTACCTGAGAACTGTAGCCCCAGAGACACAGATTAGAGAAGCCCTTGAATTATGTTCTGCCTGGCTGCAAAATGGGAGAGGCTTATATAGGCAAAACCCACAAAGTCACAAAAGTTGTTTGTCAAGAATTAGGGTTGAAGTTGGCAAGAAATAAGGGTGCTTGTTAAGCAAGATTTGGCTGGGGTGTGATGTGGTTGCATAGTTACAAGGGAATACCTTGAAACCCTAAGGTTGCAGCTGGCAGCTGCTAGCAGACGTTGTTTGAAAATGGCTGGTGGTACCTTGAGTTTTATACAGTTCAGAAAATTCAAGTTCTCAGTGATGTGGGAATGTATCTGAATCCATATCCGCAATGGTTACCCAGCTCCATTTTCAATGCCTGAACCACAGTTTTATATCTTGTCAGAACAAAGAACAAACATCAAACATGGGAGGGGTACCTTCCTTCAAGATTTCAAAGGAGACAAATTAGCACACACATAGCAAGTCAGCATGACCTTGGTGTCTGGGAAGGGGACCTCATCTTTGAAAGAGTACTAGCATTGGCATCATAGGAAAGGGAGGCATTTATATCTATATTCAAAGTGGACAGTTGAAATCTGTAAATGCATTCTTTTTTTAAAAAGTTAAGGCAGATGTACAATGTATGTTTGACAGAGTTTTCTAGTTAGCATAAAATTCAAGCCAAATCACGTATAAGACAGAATGACTTCCCTATACCTCTGTATGTAAAAATTTCTTCTAGCAGGTGTTGTCTAAAGCAATGGAGATCTTGGTGGAGAGCAATTAGTCAGAGGCTGGTAGCTCCATGATATAAGCAAAATGGCAGAGCAGCCAGAAGTTTAATAGAGAGAACCAGAGAAAGAGCTAGCCCAGAAGAGCCTTCCTGGGATCACAGTCAATCCTGGGGATCTGGAAGGCTGTGCAAATGTTATAAGCTGAACCCCTTTAGGAACAGTCAGAAAAGGATGTGGGGGCAGAATTGAAAGCACAAAAACCCACCAACAAAGACGAGAAGCCTCATTGGTACAACAGCTTAAAACAATCTCTGATCAAACACTGTCTGAACAATAAGCCACTCTGAACCAGGGGCAACTCCTAGGAAGCCAGGCTTAAAAATAATGTCATACATGGCCCTGGCAGTTTGGAAGATTGTTTAAGTGACCAAGGCTAGACCCTTTCAGATATTAAGAGAGAACGTCCAAGCTGAGTGTCCCTGGATGATGATAGGACTAAAAAATAATAAACTGCCTGAATTGTGATAACAGCATAAAAGACGATAAAAAGGGAGGGGAATCTGATCAGGGACATCAGAGGCTGCACACTGATGTGATGGAAATTGTGATGGAAATTGACTTCACAGAATTAATTCAATCAAGTCACTCAAGAAATAAACAAATGACAAAGCAAACAACAAAAACAACCACAACTCTTGAGTGGGATCAATCAGGGTCCAGAGTTACCATATGACACATCAATTCAACTCCTAAGTATATACTCCCTAATATGAAAAGATACATCAACCCAAAACTTGTACACAAATAGATCAGAGAAGTATCATTCATGTTAGCTAAAAAATGGAAACAAATGCCTATCCATCAATAAACTGATAAATAAAATGTGGTGTATCCATACAATGAAATATTATTCAGCAATGAAAAGACATGAAGTAGTAAAACATGCTATGACATGGATGCAGCTTGAAGGTAACCCTATGTTCAAGTTATCTTTTTCTTAAAATTGAAGTATAGTTGACTTATAATATTATGTTAGTTTCAGGTGTACAACATAGTGATCCAACAATCAAATACATTAAGAAATGACCACCACCATAAGCCTAGTGACCATCTATCATCATACAAAATTATTACAGCGTTATTGACTATATTCCTTATGTTATATATTACAACCCAGTGACATTTGTTTTATAAATGGAAGTTTGTATTTCTTAATCCCCTTCACTTATTTCAACTAACCTCCCGCCACCCAATCCTTTTCTCTCTGGCAACAGCCAGTTTGCTCACTGTATCTATGTCTGCTTCTGTTTGGTTTTGTTTGTTTGATTTTTAGATTCCACGTATAAGTAAGAAGATTACACAGTATTTGTCTTTCTCTGTCTGACTTATTTTCTTAGCATAATGTCCTCTAGGTCCATCCATGTTGTTGCAGATGGCACAATGTCATTCATTTTTATGGCTGAGTAATATTTCACTGTTTATATGTACCACATAAGGAACTGCCAAACTGTGGTGTGGAATTTTATTCAGTGGGAGCAAAATGTTCAAAATTAGATTGTGGTGACCATTTCAGAGCTCTGCAAACATATTGAAAATCACTATTTGTACACTTTAAATGGGTGAATTGTATGACATAAGAATTATATCTCAGCAATACAATTTTCAAGAAATTTGAGCATGTAGTAACGTTAATGCTAAAAGCTGACAGGAGTGAACACTGAATATCAGATCAGTGGAATTAGCATCGAAATATCTATATAAGTAAAGCTGGAATAGACATATATTGCAGCTTCTCTCAGTTCATGTCTCATTCCTTAAAACAACTTTTCCAGCTAAAACTCATACCAAAGAAATGCCCTTGAGTTATTTCAACTTGGTGCCTCTGTCCCTAGATGCCATTGATTGATTAGATCAGGGATTGATAATCTATGGAGAGTTCATTGTTGGAAAAACAAGCAGAGTAGTTTTCTTGAAAATTTCAACTGATTTCCAATAATTTCCAATTAAGTATAGGACCTTAAATTGTAAGTTCATGTTGAATTGGAGCTAGAAAAGCCATTTTTTAAGACAAGTTCAAACTGACTATTATGCAAAGAAAACAGTTTGCCAAAAAGAAGCACAAGTATAGAGTAGATGTGAAGACATAAGCAGAGATGATAAGCCAGTGGTTGGGGGGTAGGGGACAGAGAGGATGACAGAAAGAGAAAGAATAAATGAATCACTGCTTAGGTTACTGGTGACTTCTACTTCCAACTTCTACTCACTTTGTCCCAAATCTGCGTTTTTTCATGAGAGGCCCCACATGCCTTCATTAAAATGACACAGTGTTGGGAAGTGCTGGTTCTTACCAGCAAAGGAATTCTGTAAGTAAACCAAAATTGATGGTAGAAATCTAGTTTAATGTAAAAGACTGTCAGCAAAATGAAGATCTGACTGTGGAGGTGCTCTGGGCTGGAGATAGTGCATAGTCTAGGTTGGAAAGTAAACAGTCTCTGACAAGTTGTGCAATAAATGTATTTAAGCCTAGGGAGGTTTGGGAACCCATGCCTGTAACGATGAGAGACTTGATAACCAAAAGAAAAAATTAAAATATTTTAGTATTAGTAGTCTTAAACAATTATGGAAAGTAAAAGATAAATTCAGATACAAGGTATGCCAGCAGTAAATATAAACTGAAGAGTGATTATATAATTTGTTTATGGAAGTCTTTTCTGCAGTATTGATTGCTCTGTGAGGGGGGAATAAAGCTAGACAATAACATCTCATCAAGATATTCTAATCTACAACCATAGATATTGAAACTTGTATTACACACAAGAGCATGTGTGATGCTAGTGAAAAATTTGGTCCTTAATGATTTCTAAATGATGAAAGCTTCAACGATTTAAAGAATGCTTATTGTAACTAAAAACAGAGATGATATTTTTCCAGAGTTAGGTTTTGAAAATGCATGTTGTCAGCAAAGTGGATTCAGTCTAGAAATACAAGCGTAGAGTCATATTTTTAGAATTTCTTAAAGGGTAGATATAATTGTTTTGAATTAAGAATATGTTATTTCAATGACAATGTTTACTTTCTGAATATTGATTTATCAAAAGGGCTAGTGACATGTAACACGGTGTTAAATAGAGCTTTAGCCTTGATTTCAATCTTCACAAAAGATCCATTCATTGAGTGTTTTGGCAATTAATCCTTTAACATTTTAAATAAAGGTAAAGGCAAAGTTATCTTCGAAATCTCTAACAGATTATAGTCCTTAGTCACTCTTAATGAGAGTAGAATCTATAGCCTGTGAATTAGTTTTTACAAGGGTTTTTCTCCTTGTGCCATGACATCAGAAAGACCTGGAGAAAGGCTTTACGAAATAATAACAAAACATTATTTAAGGAATGGAAAGTATGAGCTTTGAATCGGAATTTACAGAATCTGTGCAATGTCAAAGAAATTTTCAAGAGAATAGAAGATGAAATTAAACAACCACTTCTGTAACATAAAAATTCCACGTGAGATGCTATCATTAGGCAGATTACCAGATTTTTTTTACTTTTCTCTGCATATGAAATTAAAAAATTAACATTTACTGGGTTAATGTCTCATGCAATAAACTATAAAATAAGAATTTGTGGTAACAGCAGAAGCTACATTAAATTTGTTTGCGATGCTGTATACTATGTGGGCTCTGGAGACGTGTGAACTTTGGTCTCTCCAGAATTCTTTGTGAAAAAAGAGCAGTGTTAAGATTGAAACACTAACACTGAATGCACAGGCTTCTTTTTTTTTTTAGCACATATTGTCTAGTGTGATGACAGTTTTTAATCAGCTTCAAAAGCTATACAGCTTTTTAACATATGAGAACATTTTACAGTTAAATTAGTAATTCAGAATTCAAAGTAAATTTTGGCTGAAACATTGTGTCTACTTAATTAATTTGTGTATATATATATATATATATATATATATATATATATATATATATATACGCACACATTTTTTAAGTCTCATGTTTTATCCAGTAAATCAGTTATTCTAAACTGGCATTTGGATTAAGTGGTTCATGAATGCTTTGAAATTATATACAAAATTATGTATGCATATGTATATGTGTCTTTAATTGTTATGCAGGTCTCTTACATTCCCAAACAGTCCTAATTCAAGAAAGTTGGAGAACCAGTACTTTAAATGTTGCTAAAAAATGTAAGATAAAATGAACTTGAGAAAATACTTTTCAAACTTTATCAAGGTTGTAAAAAAAATAAAGTTCCCTGTGTACTTTCTGTCTAAATGCCACATGTTCCAAATATTAAATCTATGAATACAATTTATCATTGACGTTTTGACATTGGTATACTGATGATGGCCTTTAAAAATATTTTGCTTTACTAAATTCATCCTGTTAGAGAAATGCTTAGTCAAATTATAATGTCCTTGTTCACTGAGAAGAGATAGCCATAAATCATCTCGAGTAAAGCAAACATTTCTCAGCGACAATTTCATTTTAATTAATAATGAAGAAGTTAATTCTGCTCAGAGGAAAACATGATAACTTTGTCTCTGGAGCCCATAAAAATCTTTTTATGAAGGTCCTTTTGAAAGAAATCCATCCATTTGTTCATCCATCCATTGACCCTCTGAACATTTATTCTACTTGTGTATATCATGTTCAAGTCTCTATATTTATTTATTTAAAAATAATGTTGAGGGGCTTCCCTGGTGGCGCAGCGGTTGAGAGTCCGCCTGCCGATGCAGGGGACACGAGTTCGTGCCCCAGTCCGGGAGGGATCCCACATGACGCGGAGCGGCTGGGCCCGTGAGCCATGGCCGCTGAGCCTGCGCGTCCGGAGCCTGTGCTCTGCGACGGGGGAGGCCACAGCAGTGAGAGTCCCGCGTACTGCAAAAAAAAATAATAAATAAAAAAAATAATAATAATGTTGAGCTTATATGTTGTGGCAGCATTGGGGATTTAATGGTAAGAAAACTATACCATACTTATCCACTTGAAACTTATATTCTAGTGAAAACCATAAATATTTATTCAATAGTTACACAAGTATATGATTACGAATTGTCATAAGATCTCTGAGGAAAATACAGGATGCTGCAGGACTGTGTAAGAAGAGAACTTTACCTATTTTAGAGGCAGATTTTATAACAGATTTATCAAATAAAGGAGAATCCATTGGCAAAATTTACCCAAGAGAGTTACATGATCAAAAATTCAATGCTACAGAACTCAGTTTCCTTTTGTGTCCCTTCTCTGCTTTCTGCAGCCTTGTTTCACACTTGGTTGTTCTGAACAATAACAGTAAGATTCACTTTTAATGAACTGGCTTAGGACACATGTAATTTCTGAACTGGGTGTTGAAGACAAGGAGTTTTCTAAGAAGACTCTCAGGACTCTTGTCTGTCAATAATATTCAGTACATGATGTCAACTTTCACTTAAAAAAGGCAAAATATAAAAATAACGTCCAAAAAGGAAAATCAGCAAGTATAAAGGAATAGAGAATAAGATGGTCATACATGCAGGTTTTGAAATTTTGAGTATAGGGAGCTAATGATACCCTTGAGTGGAGATTCTGAGTAGGCAGCTGCCTATAGATGTGTGAAATTCAATGGAACAGAATCAGTAAGAGATATTTGGTGTTCATAAACCTACACATGAAACTATGAAATGTGGGCATTATGAAATCATCTGAGCAAAAATTGGAGCATGGTAGGCACCCAAGACTGAGTCTTAAATCCAATATATAAAAGCCGACAGAGGTTGTAGTCAAGATATTAAAAGATATTGACAACAGAGGTACTAAAACTTTGGCTATACACTGTGCACAGGGTAAAGGGGGAGGAAAGAAAGGCAGGGGTCATGAATATGCAAACTTAGAGAGATGAAACAATTGAAATTCCAGTTTAGATTGCAGAATGCTCATGGTGAAAGTAGTTAGAGGATAGTTAGGAGGCTATAGTCAGAAGGCTATGTCTTTGATATCAAAATATATGCATATGACTTTTAGTATGTAAATGCACATACACAGAGGGGTGACTGTCAAAATATTTAACAGCTGGTGCCACATCAGGGTAGAACAGGGTCTTCAAGGCCACCTGCTGTGTAGACATCTATACTTTATTTGTTGGGTTGAAGTGTTACCTTAAGGGTAGGGGCCAAAACAACTCCTTACTAATAGATGTGAAAATATTTAAATATGTCAATAGCTAATCCATAAGATTTTAGCAACATGCAAAATTGTATCTGCATACACATATAAAATTTCTATAAAATTAGAACTCTTTTGATTATGATCACTGTTTAAAAAACCACTTTTGAAAACAGCTATTTGATTCTTACCTGATACTGCTGAATGTGTTAATAATACCTACAATGCCATAACAAAATATTTTGCAAAAATCTACTATTATTCCAGACTTGTTTGTGGTCCTAATTATATAATCAATAAATATTCAGGTCTTTAAGCATGGTCATGTTTTACTGCTTTCATCATTTTCATTTAGCAACCTCCAAATCATTTTTTTACGGATACTAGTGATTTTGACACTATGTTTTGGTTATAACCTTTTGCAGTTAAAATGTGTCCATTATTCCAGTAAATTCAATATCCACAAAAATGTTTTTTCATTACAGTAATTTGATTCCTTAATTCCAATTAACTTTTCTTCTATTCAACTTCAGCCATTCATATATCTACATGTATCCTTGAAATATTATCTCAGACAATATTCAACCTCTAAAGTATTAATGAATTCTTATGCTTTTTTGACAAAAGTATCTTTTTAGTCCTTTCATTTAATTTCTTCCATTAAACCCTTCCTTGTACCTTTATTTGTCTCCTTATTTCTATCTGTCTCATCCTGTTTTTCTGTTCTTAATTACCCTAGACTTCTCCTTTCATACTTTGTCTTTTTATCAGCCTCATACCTTTCCCATCCCCCATCCTATGTCCTCTGCCTCACCTGCTCTGTAAAACCTCAACCCTAAATCATACAAAAAGTATGTCTTTCCCACTCTTATTCTTTTGAGTTCTTCATGAAAACAAACAAACACACTTGAAGATATTCATGTAATGAAAAGGTTTAGAGTCATTAATAGACTCTAAACCCTCCATGATCTTTGCCTTTCTTTGAAATATTTTCTTCAATTTTTTGACCACTAAAATATTTTAAAGTCTATTTTTTTTCTTTTATGTATTTATTTCAATTTTTAAATTTTTATTTATTTATTTATATTTTTTGGCTGTGTTGGGTCTTCATTGTTGCGTGTGGGCTTTTTCTAGTTTCCGTGAGCAGGGGCTGCTCTTCGTTGCAGTGTGTGGGCTTCTCATTGCAGCAGCTTCTCTTGTTGCAGAGCACAGGCTCTAGGCGCGCAGGCTTCAGTAGTTGTGGCAAGTGGGCTCAGTAGTTGTTTGCTCGCGGTCTTAGTTGCTCTGTGGTATGTGGGATCTTCCTGGACCAGGGATCAAACCCATGTCCCCTGCACTGGCAGGAGGATTCTTAACCACTACGCTGCCAGGGAAGTCCCGGCACATTTTTTTTTTTTTTTTTTTTTTTGCGGTACACGGGCCTCTCACTGTTGTGGCCTCTCCCGTTACGGAGCACAGGCTCCGGACGCGCAGGCTCAGCGGCCATGGCTCACGGGCCCAGCCGCTCCGCGGCATGTGGGATCTTCCCGGACCGGGGCACGAACCCGTGTCCCTTGCATCGGCAGGCGGACTCTCAACCACTGCACCACCAGGGAAGCCCCCGGCACATTCTTGATAATATCATTTGATTCCCTATATCCAACTATGCCTTGGATTTTCCAACTACATACTGTTTAGCCAGTTTGGATTGGGTTTATGCCACCTGACATTCAGATACTACTAACTACGGAATCTCTCCTCCACTTTTTTTTTTTTTTCACGGAACATGTAACATTCCAGGAACAATTTTAAGGAAAACATTCATAAGAAAGGATATCTTTTGACCTGGAATATATTTGTAGGTTGAATAATCTGTAAAGTGTTCTAAAACATGCTAGATTATCTAGGATATGTTACCAAAGTTTTCCCCATCCTAATTAGCTGATAGAAAACTGAAATGTTAGTTTCAATTTTGCAAAACAGCTTCCAACAGTTTCTGATTGTGTAATATTTCTTTTCAAGTGTTTCAGATCACTGTTAGATTAATCTCAATTCTATGTTGCAAACATCAATGTTTTGGCAACTCTTTTAAGTCACACATTGCTTTTCTATACATTCTGCCAAACACTCTACTTTACCTTTCAAGTTTGGAGACTCTGTTAATTAAGTTTAACAAAATTATTTCACCACCACCAGCCATTTGGGAAAACTGTAAAGATAGGCAAAAGACTACAGCAAATTGTTGGAAAAAGTGGATGGCAAAAAAAACAATACAAAATTTAATTGCTTACCATGTTCTGATCTATTGACAGGAGGAATTCTTGTTAAATTATAAATGAGGTAATATTTGAAACTATATATATATATATATATATATATATATACACAATAAAATATATTTTCTGATGAATTATAAAAACAACAAAAGTATTTGAATGACAGTTAATCTACATATACACCTATACATGTTTTTGTACAATGCTTATTTTTTCTAGGAATAAAGAACCAAGATGGATTTCTTCCAAATTGAATTTTGAGGTCCCTAGATTTGGTTCACAGTATAGATGGACTGATCTTGTTTGGCCATGTTGATCATCTTTGAAAAGCATCTCCCAGGTGACTCTAAAACAGTGAAACCATTAGAAACATCTCCTCTAGAGCTGTCTGGTATTGATTTTTCTGCTTCAGCTGAAACATGAATCAATAACACTTCTTTGACAATCATCACTACTAAAGTGGGGTCACACTGTATTCCAGCACTTCCTAGTATAAATCAGAGATATCATTGTAAAAAGCTATCTCTTAACTCATCACAAGTTTTTTTTTTTAACATTAATAAGAAGTACTAATATGTATGTATGACACAGCATATTCCTTTGAAGTGTAGTTTTAATCAAGGACTTCTGTTGAAGGTCTTCTAATTTCTTTCAGACTTACTGCTACCTTGAAAAAAAGAAAAAGTAACAGCTACAGAGTAATCAGTATGTAGAAATTAAGAGCAATCAAGGTGTATTTATACCTTAAATATATACCTTAAATTTCATGGAAACATGCACATGTATGTATTCCTCATGTCGTAAGCAAGAATAACCATAATAACATGATAATATTAATAATTTAGAGATATGGAGAGTGATGATTAAAGATAATGGCTGGACTCAAGGGAAAATAACTGATCATAAAAGTTGTTAGAAGCCAATTCAATCGAGCCATTGCAAATTTTGCCTAAAATTTCAATTCTTATCATATCCCTTGATAAGTTGCTTAGTGCATTTTATTCCACACTATACCTCAGTTCTGATATAAATACAATAATTGTATCTTCACTGGGAGTATTAAAAATTATTCTATAAGGATGTGCACTTAGTTGAAAAGCCTCAAATTTGTGTTTTATTAATTTGTTGTTGTAATAGATAAAGGCTTGATTTTATAAAATTAAATTTTTGCATATGGAAAATTATTTGTGCTTTCTCAGGTTAGAGTACAGGAAGCTTAAGTTTCTCTACTATTGATTAAATTAATGTGCAATATATTTTTACTAGAGTAAATAACATTGACTCAGTACTCTAAGTGAATTCTAAATGTTTGACTTTTTGTTATTATAAGCTGTATTTAATACTCTAAGGAATGTAAGAATTCACACAAACACATACAAGGAAACACATATTTAGGATAGTGTTTGTATCTACTGTATTATATGTATTATAGGTATATTGCCTTGGATTTTCTGTTTGAGAGAACTCAAAAATTCTTAGTGAAATAACAAGAAGCAAACACATGTGCATTTATATAAACATAGTGATTTTCTGAGTTATCTGTATTAATTGGTTAAATCACCTTCCCCCCCCTCCACATGTAAACTTTTACATATGCCTTTTTGAGATGACAGTTTTTGCTATTCCTCTGCAAGTATCTGTTATAAATGTGTATTATGTACATTAAAACAAATTTAATGGGTAAATCTGGGGAATATTAGGATTCATATTTTCATATATCTTTATTACCTGTGTTAGATACATATATAGTAAAATAGGAATGCTAATAATATTTATATTTATATATACACACTACATAAACACACACATATATTCCAAATAGGAATAGGAGCATTTGCACTATCAATTACTATTTTTTGTGTGTGTTTTATAATTGTGATTATTTTTATGTGCAATATATTCAGTTTTATTATCAACAAATTTTTTTGTTAAAGTGCTAAGATGTATTTTAAATATTGTTTCAATGTTTATGCTGTGTTTTACATCTTTACCTTTCATATGTATACACATATATATTATGTGTACTTTATAATGTGTTAAATTACTCACAAAAATCATTTTTGTGTTTCTATTTTAAATATTTTCTCATTCTACTCTCTACTAATAAGTGTAGATGTTATATAAGACTGGTAATAAGTATTCAATAAGATTGTTTAATTTAAGTGGAAAGAATATTAGATGCATGTACATATACATACAAAATAATATAAATACATTTGGAAAACATATAATTTATTCTATTCCTAAAACCTCACCAGATCTCAAAATGGTCATTATAGTACTGCAGCAAGCTATGTCCTATTTGTCTAATATAATTTAAATAAGAAAGCACACAATGAATAATTTTTAAAAAATAAGTCATATAACAGAAACATTATCCATTAAGGTGTTCTCCATGAAGCAGAAAAGGTGCTATTATTTTCCTTATTGTCCCTCTTTATTAGTTTAGCCTAAAAATAGCCATTGACTTGTTTTTCGTTATGTGCAATGTCAAAGTGAACTGCCAATTTTGCAGGTGAAATGAATAGCTGCTTTGTTCAAAAATACTCCAGCAGTCAGCTATGCATTCTGCCAAACCAGCATGCTGACCACCTACTTGGCTTGAGTCAGATGGCTATTTGGAAAGCTTTTAGTAGTTATCTCTTTATGTGATATAACTGCCCACTTTTCAGCGTGACTCATTTATCATTTTATGCCAAAGAATTGGATTATCTTGTATTTTTTCTTGTTATCTTTCTGGAAAGTCTGACATGAATTTAATGTCAGTGTATTTCTTACTAGAAAAGAACATATGCGATATTTTGAAAACTGGCTGAACTTGACAGCATGTGAATTGACACTCAGAATATGTAATTTTCTAACATTGCCTTGTGGGACATACGTGTGTTTACTTATAGCATGTGGAAACTTAACGCTTTCTATATAACGCCCCCTAAGATTGCTTTTAAGATTCTTCAAAGTAAAATATAGAAAAATTAGGTCCATCTGGAGCTATTGGATATGGAAAAAACTTGGTAAGCACGGTTACTGTAAGCACTACAGAGGCATGTCCTTTGCAATGTTAAATAAACCCCAGTAATTAGTAGTAATATTACATGGAAATTTGGAAACTGAAAGTCCAGTGATTAACTCTAAAGAAAATGTAGTTAGAGCAAAAATAAAGTTATACTCTGGAAAGCCATGCAGTGAGGAGGAGAGATACCATGATAATTAACCTACTCATAAATAGATAGCATCTCCCACTCCATCCACTGTGCACCTATCCTGTTTTTCCCCCTGCCATTCTACTACTCTCTCCTAGCAACATCTTTCTCTCTTTTAAATTTCTCTGTGTTAACTTAATTAGCAAAGAAGAGACCTAGCATCTAACTCAAGGTGTGATTGACTATTTCCTTGCCAGCACCTGGTGTAAGGATCTCACTGACAAGGGTGATACAGAGGAGGAGAGAAATGACTAGTAGATGTGAAGAAAATACATCTGCTTATGTCAGTAAAACTTGAGTCAAGAAATCTTCTCCAAGAGATCTGGAGGACAGAAATCAAAAAAGAATCAGTCTCAAGATCTATGTAAGGCAGGACACCGTGTCCAGAAGTTCAGGCAGTTCTTTTATCCATATGCAGATTAAAGGGTACTTTGAAGTCAACATTAAGCCCATACCTTGATATTTGTTTATTTTAAGAATTGAATTCACTGTGGTCTTAATTGTCCTTTCCACAACCCTTATTTTGAAAGACAAAGACATGACATCTTATGTTGAAGCCAGTAATGTATGTTATTGGATAAGAAAGTGAATTGGATGGAAAGAAAGGCCCTGCCTGCTTGGCTTCTAACCTTAGCTTTCCTTCCTACTAACCATAGGGCTTGGACAAATAATTTAGACTGAGTTTTAATTTATCCTTTGCTAACTTAAAGATTATAATGCCTAACTCACAGGGTTAACATGATGGTTAATAAAACAATGTATATAAAGTACTTAACATACTACCTGGCTCATAATGAAATACTCAGCGAGTAATATCTATTTAAAGGTTTAATAATAAAACTTTATCAATTTAATTAATGTTAATATTAATATCAGTATGAAATCTTTTTCTCTTAGTTTTCTAAGTTAAAGTTTTTTTTGTCAACTTATTCAGAATATTTTTGACCAACATGAGTATACAATAAAGGTTAGCAAAAAGAAAAGTTCTACAAATGCAGAATTGTGGTCTAGCCCAAGATTTAACATACAAGAATAAAAATCCCTATTTTAATAATTTGGGAAATCTTGAATAGGACAAGTCTATACATTCTTTATAAATTTGAGTTAGTGAATATGGGGGAAGTAATTAAAGAACATATGTTGTAAATATTATATATGGATTTGTAGTCTAAATTCAGTACTTGGAACTTATCGTAGGAAGGTGTGTGATCTAGTGAACAACTAGAGCTTTATCAGTGATATCAGAGAAATGATAGTGAATTGCAAGAAAATGAAAATAAATGCTATAGATGCCCTCAAGTGTCAGGTGGTTTTATACTTGTCAAATAGAATTTCGCAATGCACAGAATGTCCAATTTGAGTCAAAATAAAGTTTTTTAAGTCATCTCTGTAACACTTATTAAACTGTACTTTACAACATCATGTAACAGCTAAGATTATGATCATAAACAATAAGAAAAGAGTGAGATTCCAAAAGGAATGGTATAAATGAGTAGGAGAATGGAGTTGTGTACAGTAGCCAATCAGGTTTCTCTGGTTATCTATTCTATTCATATTGTCTGTCCACATACCTTTTGAGAAAATTTTGAGCTATAGGGGAAATCATATCCAGGTTCTATATCCTTGGAACTGCAGCTTCTGGATGTATCTACGAAGCACACACATGCATGCACATGCACCCCCACACACATATTACACATTTATACACACAAACATCATTAAAATAAAATCAAGACTGGGACCCACTGTACCCTCTGTTATACAAACCTTCAGGTGAAATTATAAAAGAGAAGCAGATTTTATACATTCAAGTGGACTGCATTTTTGTATTGTCTGCCTGCTTATTTCTGCTCACCAACTTTGCTTCTTTACAGTGTCATAAGTTAATGTAGAACTCCAAGGTCTTCCCTAATCTGTATATTAATTTTAATACAATTGAGACATTTTCCAGAATGACCAAGGAATACCTCTTTTGTATAAGTTCTTTTATTACTCTATATTGTTCTTGCACACTTGTCAAGAAACAAGCTTAGAACAGAGTGCATTTTCCAACATATTAGTAGGTGGTTAGGGAACATAAAATCCCCATGAAGCCATTCCTATAATCATGGCATTAGCAAACTAGCTTCTAGAAGCCATTAAACTCATATCATAAATCTGGCCATAGAAAATCTATATGGGAATTGGTGTGACACAGAGAATAAATTATGTATCACAGAACTGCTGAATGGCAAAGAAAGAATGCTCACTCAGATGTACATGGTATAGAGGAGAAATATACATTTTTATGTTAGCTGTGTATCCTCAATACTAAGTAACTGAAATTGTCACAGAATATGAAAGATTGTGTAATGTTATGGTTTAATCAATTCAAGGGAAGCATTAGGATTCATAATTGTAGAAATATCTACTTTTTTGTTTGGGCAAAAAATGTATGGTAATTTTATAAATATATATTATTGGAAATATACAAAGTATACTAATATTTGTATTGTATACAACTAATTAAAGTGATTACCATTGAAGTATTAGAAATAAAACTTGGCTTATAGTTATGATTAGCTCAGATCAGCTCAGCTAGTGAGTTTTAGTTAGAAAAACATGCATCTTTAATTGCAGATGTGAATACACATATTTGGATTAACATTAAAATTGCAATTAATAGTCTCATAATGAGAATGATGCTGATTATTCTTTTTTAAAGTTTCAGAAGATATATATTTTAGATGTATTCACTTACTATAAAAATTTCCTAAATTAAAGTACACATTTTATATAAAATTCTTATGGGAATTAGAGATCCTGATGAAGGAATTAGCCTGGTGGATATGCCAATCACTTCTAGACTGCCTAGAGACCTGCAAAATTAATCACAATTATTAAATATATTTTAACTGTGTATTCTTTGATGAACATGCCAGGAGACCATTTAAAGAGGTTTCATTCTGAAAGATAGGAAAGTTTGCCTACAAGATACTATTTGAGCAGAGTCAGAAATGTCCAAGCTTTCACAAGTAGTAGAACTTTTCTATTTTTTTTTTTGAATTTTAATTGGAGTATAGTTGATTTACAATGTCGTGTTAGTTTGGGGAATACAGCAAAGTGAATCAGTTACACATATACATATATCCACTCTTTTAGATTCTTTTCCCATGTAGCTCATTATAGAGTATCGAGTCTAGTTTCCTGTGCTATATAGTAGGTCCTTATTCATTATCTATTTTATATATAGTAGTGTGTATATGTCAATCCCAATCTCCCAAATTATCCCTCCCTGCCCCCTTACCCTTTGGTAGCCATAAGTTTGTTTTCTACATCTGTAACTCTATGTCTGTTTTGTAGATAAGTTCATTTGTACCCTTTTTTTAGATTCCACATATAAGTGATATCATATGATATTTTTCTTTCTCTGTCTGACTTACTTCACTCAGTATGACCATCTCTAGGTCCATCCATGTCATTGCAAGTGACATTATTTTGTTCTTTTTTATGGCTGAGTAATATTCCATTGTATTGGTATATAGGTGCTACATCTTTATTCATTCCTCTGTTGATGGACATTTAGGTTAATTCCTTGTCCTGGCTATTGTAAATAGTGCTGCAATGAACATTAGGGTGCATGTATCTTTTCGAATTATGGTTTTCTCTGGGAAAGAAGACACACAGATGGCTAAAAAGCACATGAAAAGATGCTCAACATCACTAATTATTAGAGAAATGCAAATCAAAACTACAATGAGGTATCAACTCATACTGGTCAGAATGGCCATCATCAAAAAATCTACAGAAAATAAATGCTGGAGAGGGTGTGGAGAAAAGGGAACCCTCCTACACTGCTGGTGGGAATGTAAATTGGTACAGCTACTATGGATAACAGTATGGAGGTTCCTTAAAAAACTAAAAATAGAGCTACCATATGATTCAGCAATCCTACTCCTGGGCATATATCCAGAGAATTTTTCTATTAATGAATTGATATATCCTTACAGAGAGGAAAGAGAAAATCATTTGCTAGTCATTTTAAGTGAATTAATTCAGATTCTTAAGGTGCTGATGAGAAAGATAATACACCTTTGATTATTAGAGCCTAAAGAATAAGAAAAGTGTTATTTAAGGGATATTCAGGTAACACATAATAGACAAACTTTATCTAGTTAAATTGAGCTGGTCTCTACTATTGGGGAGAATAAAGAGGAGAATTTAAAAATTCCTGTTCTGGAAGCGGGGGAGTTTAGTAAAATAAGTAATTGATTAAATGCTTAAATTAGAGTTAGGATCAAACAATCACTATGTATAAATTTGAGTTTCAAATATGACATGACACTGTGACACATTTTTCTTTGTGTAAGAAATTACATATTTTTAAATTTTAAAGTCTTTGTTTTTAAGTTAAAAATTCAAGTAAAAATGTAGCCCAACTACATTCTCTTCATTTTACTGTAGAGCTGCAAGATCATCTTCCCTCCATAAGCTCTACTTTTCAAATTCAGGTGAAAGTAGGTAATGCAAGTGCTTATGTAATTCTCTCTCTATACAATGAACTTTACAGCACAGAACCCGGTACATCCCATAAATTTTATCTAGGGGCACCTATTTTTATGTCATTTTATTACATCATTATATTACTTCTTCTACTGGAGATATGTAATATAAAGGGTGTAAAGCTAGAAGCATAAAAGGATAAGAGAAGTATCTTTAAAGGA
Organism: Orcinus orca; assembly: GCF_937001465.1. NCBI lineage: Eukaryota > Metazoa > Chordata > Mammalia > Artiodactyla > Delphinidae > Orcinus > Orcinus orca. Next base: position 79,748,310 of record NC_064565.1, read on the forward strand.
AATAAAATTTAAAAGCAGGAATCTGATATATGTAAATAAGAATAAAAGGGAAAATGTTTAGATACAATGCCACTGGGATAGAATGGAGCTTTGATGGGGATTTTAGGGATCCCATGTACATGCTGGCCAATGGCCCTAGCAGTAGAGATCATTTTAGCTCCTTAGCATTGTAGCACTTAAGAATCTTTTCTCTCTTGCCCAGAAAACATTTAACTCCCCCCCACCCAGCAAATGCTTATTAATGTAAATTGACCGTTACTGAAGTACATGGGTCTCAGAAATGTTTTGCAGCTAAATTTGTGTGATGAGTTGTACTCAAATGTTCTAAAAGTAAACAGATTTTCTTGATCATAAGCTGTTTAAATAACACCATAGTGAATATCAGTTAATCATACACAAATAATTTTTTTTCTAAGACCAACAAATAGCATTGGTTATGGACCTTGAGGACATAATGAGACGTGAAATAAGTCAGCCAGAGAAAAACAAATACTGTATGATCTCACATATTTGTGTACTATAAAGAAAAACAAACATAAAACAAATTCATAGATAGAATAGATTATATATATGTACACATACATGTCAAACATATATACACATATGTATGTATTTAATTTTGATTTTTATGTCATTTGTTTTTAACTTACAAAATTAAATGTTTTTATAATTTAAAATTAAGACATGTTCAAGAAAAGATGATTTTTTAAGTTAGTTTTCCTCAAACTTGGAATTGAGATGTAACATTGAGGATCTGCAATTTACCTTTTAAATATGATTCAAAAATTACTCTGGGTTACTAAACATTTATGAAATGGAAAAGCAGAACAATGTTGGAAGAGCCGGGATTTCAGAGACAAGAAGAACTCAGCTAAAGTCACGATTTGCCACTTAATGTCAGGGTAGATACTAATTTCAGTTTCCTCAACTATTAGATGGAAATGGTAATACATAATGACTTATAAAAGGGAATTGGCAGGCTATACATTTTTTGTGGTCTTTCTTCAATGTCCATTCCTTTATCATTAGAGAAATGACAAAATGTATATCCAGGAGAAGCTGAGAAGTCGTGGGAGGAGTCAGTAACGTTTCCTTCTCTGTTCTAGTTCTCAGTCCCTCATCAGTTTTGTCCACCTCTGCTTCTCAGGCTGATTGAATTGTTTGTAAGCTTAGGGCAGAATGCTCTCAATCTCATGGTCTATACTTGCTTGCTCAGACTTCAGGATCCAGAAAGATATCCAGCACTGACAACCTTTGTTATTTAAAATTGCTATGATCAAATGCCTTCAAGTGTCTGTGAATTCTTTCTATTCTGTACTATTCCATTGAAATAGAAGTATGATTTTATGTGTCTCTAGAAGAGAAAACGCATCTCTCCAGTTTGACTCTTTCTCTCCCAATGTTTTCCCTTTATGATTGTTTAATCCTTCACAGTTACTACTTTCTCTTTAATAGAATTATCTGCTGAGGGAGATAGAATTGGAAAATCTATAGTTTTCTGCGTAGGTCACAAAGGTAAGGGAAAGGAGCGACTCCATGTTTCCAAATAAATGCTTTCCCTATGTCACTTCAAAGGGAAATTTTATATATATAGACATACATGTATACATATGTGTACACATATGTATGTATACATGTATTTTTGGTAATAAATATTTTATGAAAGCCTACACATCAAGACTGTTGTAATGAATTTAAACATGAAATGTGGCAAGGTTCAAGTATCTTTATTTTACATTTTCATTATGATTATTTGAAAAAATTACCCCAAAGTGTGTTGCTAAATGTGCCTTTAAATAGAGTGTGAGTGCATTTTTGCTGAAGCATTTGTGCTTTGGTTAATTTTCATAAGCCTCACAAGTGTGAGAGGGACAGGCTGGAAAACTCTGGTGGCAGGTGCTTTGCCACCTGCCTCACTGTAATATATGGCTAGCAATAAAGCTAATGCTTTCCTCACTTACTGATCACCATTCACAGAATGACTGAAACTTTGGATGTGGTACAATGTTTAAGAGGATGGCATTTCAGATTCATGAATGCTTATTCTGAGAATCTAACAGTTTTTGAAACTACCATTTCTCAGTTCCTATATATCAGAAAAGAGAAACATTTCTCAGTGGGCAATAGCAATCATTTAAATATATTGTGTTAAAATAATATCTCTATATCTTATATGCTGTTATTACACACACACATACACACATGTCCATGCACACATGGTAAAATTTGCCAGACGGTATTCCTAAGGCTTGTGATACATCAATGAATAAAATGAAAAAAAATCACATAGTGACTTTTTATTTAGAATAGCTGTCATTAAATAATCCTCATTTTATATTTGAGAACACTGTCATAAGGCCAATAAGGAACCAGAGCCAGATCAGATGGTAAATGGCAGAGCTGTGATTCAGACACAGTTATATTTGACTCTAGAACCTGACAATTGACTGCTTATATCACAAACTATAGATTTACATGAATCAAACTAATCATGAGTTATTTAACCTTTCCTTACTTAAGGTTCCTCATTCATAAATTGAGGAGGAAAGTATACTGCAGAATTATTTTGAAAGTTTCAAATTATATGCAAATTATCTGGCACAATAGAGTGCCCAATGAATTTTAGCCATTATTTTTTCTCTTTGGATTCTAAGCGATCATTATAGATGGCAAATAGATTTCATCTTGAGTGCTAACCTGCATCAATAGGAGTTGCTGGGATTACCAGCTGAATCTTCTGTACAGGCAAGAGTGTGCAGATAAAGTATTGATACTTTCTATGATCAAAGATAAGGGAAGATATATTTCATTCCTCTGATAAATGCTAAGATCCACGAATGTAAATTCAATTACTTATTTTGCCTTGAATTTCCCATTACTTGCTTTGGGACCCTGAGAAAATTAATGACTTCTCTGAGCCCCCTTTTCTTTCATATGTAAAGGGGAATGAAAATAGTACCAATATGATAAGGTTATTATGAAGTATAAATGAGATTACAGTCATAAAATTACAGCTTGAACCCTCATATTTTATTTCATTATCTCTCCAACTGAGGTAAAAATGTAGCAAACTAAAAGCACAACCCGGATAGCACAAAGAGAAGAGCAAAAGAGACCATAGCAAAGTTTTGGAAATTGGAAGGGCAAACGGTGAGTTCTAACTGATTCAAAATCATGGGTATTGAATCTATGGGCCATACAGTTAAAAGTCAAGGGAAAAACAACATCAGCATTTACTCAATGGATTCCCCCAGAAAACTTAGATATTTTCATACAGCTCTGCTGGTGGATGTGAATTACAACTAAAAAATAAGGGAGATACATAAAATATTTTATTTACTAGCAAGGTTTTGATCTCTTTTATTCAATGCAACATCAGAAAAGGGAAGTACTAGAGGTAAAATTGGAGATTGTCAGACCTGGGAACCCTGAGGTTAATGGGTGGCAGAAGAAATGTATGGAAAATAAGGAGACTAAGTGAATATACACATTATAAATGTTAAGACTTTTAATATTCTTCCCTGTGAAGCTCCCGGATCCTCAGTCAGAAATGTAGTCTTCTAAAAGGAGAATGAATGGTTCTTCTCTAGTGCATCTGATATTGGGGTTTCCCCAATAAAAAAACCCCAGTGAGCCTATTCTCAGTGAAGTGCACAGATAACTAACTTAATGAGAGTTTTCAATGAGATTCTTAGTAATACACCATGAAACATGATCAGGAAGCCAAGGATCCCCAGATTTTGATGAAAGATTTTATCATAAAAAAGAGAGAAAAACTGTGATAGGCAGGAAAGATTTTTGCAGGAACAAAAAATTAGAACTATCATTAATATCCTCAGAAAGAAAAATGATGCAGATGAAATCAAACTGATAATTACAAAAGTGAATTATTCCAAGAACAAAATTCATTTTGGATATTTAAAAAGACCATGGTAAAATCTATACCAAACAACAGGAAAATTTGGATAATGTTTAGAATTTGAGGAAATATTCTGCAAAATAGAGTGATAAGAAAATGAATGCAACACAAAAGTTAAAAGAAATAAAATTAAAAGACTAGTCCAGCTGAACTAATATCTGAAGAAAATCACTTTCTTTAAAAACAAAAAACAAAACAGAGAACCTGAAGGCAAGAAATTAGCAAAGAAATAATTCAAGAAAATTTTCCAGATCCAAAAAATGGAATATTCAGATTAAAAGAGTTCATACAACACAAAACGTTTTAAAATTGACTGACTGTCTTCGGTACCTGAGTGTATTGCCACATTTAAAAAATCTATGCAAAGTTTTCAGTCATATTAGTGACAATTTTATGGAAAAGTGAGAAGAAATAAATTTTTATTTGCAAGGAAAGTAATGTTTTACATGGATGACTTATAAGGAGCATATACAAAGTCATAGTAATATAACTACAGGACATTAATGTAAACAAAAATGACGATAATTATATCAGGAATTTACAAGGATGGAGAGTTTTCTCTGTATAATAGAGGTAGAAGATAAACAGAGATACATTTTTATATCCTAGTGTTGATTTCATGTCTAAAGCTAAACACTGAAAAAGAAAGCAGTATAAGCACAAGCATATAATTCTTAAAAATGAAGTTAAATACATATATGCAGCTAAGGAGTTAAAATTTCTTGCCCTGGGGAAGAGGAAATATAGGCAGGATTGGGGGACCCAGCATAACTATCTGAAACTTGGAATTATTTGCACATATGCTTTTACTCCTTTTTTTTTTTTTTTTTTTAGATTACATAGATATGTGTTAGCATATGGTATTTGTTTTTCTCTTTCTGACTTTCTTCACTCTGTATGACAAACTCTAGGTCCATCCACCTCACTACAATTAACTCAATTTCATTTCTTTTTACGGCTGAGTAATATCCCATTACATATATATGCCATATCTTCTTTATCCATTCATCTGTCGATGGACGCTTAGGCTTCTTCCATGTCCTGGCTATTGTAACTAGAGCTGGAATGAACATTGTGGTACATGATTCTTTTTTTTTTTTTTTTTTGCGGTATGCGGGCCTCTCACTGCTGTGGCCTCTCCCATTGTGGAGCACAGGCTCCGGACGCGCAGGCTCAGCGGCCAAGGCTCATGGGCCCAGCTGCTCCGCGGCACATGGGATCTTCCCAGACCGGGGCATGAACCCATGTCCCCTGCCTCGGCAGGTGGACTCTCAACCACTGCGCCACCAGGGAAGCACCATGACTCTTTTTGAATTATAGTTTTCTCAGGATACATGCACAGTAGTGGGATTGCTAGGTCGCATGGTAGTTCTATTTTTGTTTTTTAAAGAACGTCCATACTGTTCTCCATAGTGACTATATCAATTTACATTCCCACCAACAGTGCAAGAGACTTCCCTTTTCTCCACACCCTCTCCAGCATTTATTGTTTGTAGATTTTTTGATGATAGCCATTCTGATTGGTGTGAGGTGATACCTCATATAGTTTTGATTTGCATTTCTCTAATGATTAGTGATGTTGAGCATCCTTTTATGTGTTTGTTGGCAACCTGTATATCTTCTTTGGAGAAATGACTATTTAGGTCTTCTGCTCATTTTTGGATTGGGTTTTTTGTTTTTTTTACATTGAGCTGCATGAGCTGCTTTAATATTTTGGAGATTAATCCTTTGTCAGTTGGTTTGTTTGCAAATACTTTCTCCCATCCTGAGGATTGTCTTTTCATCTTGTTTATGGTTTCTTTTGCTTTATGAAACTTTTAAGTTTCATTAGATCACATTTGTTTATTTTTGTTTTTCTTTCCATTTCTCTAGGAGGTGGGTCAAAAAGGATCTTGCTGTGATTTATGTCATAGAGTGTTCTGCCTATGTTTTCCTCTAAGAGTTTTATAGTGTATGGCCTTACATTTACCTCTTTAATGCATTTTTTTTTTTTTTTTTTTTTTTTTTTGGTGGTACGCGGGCCTCTCACTGCTGTGGCCTCTCCCGTTGCGGTCTTTAATGCATTTTGAGTTTATTTTTGTGTATGGTGTTAGGGACTGTTCTAATTTCATTCTTTTACATGTAGCTGTCCAGTTTTCCCAACACCACTTATTGAAGAGGCTGTCTTTTCTCCATTGTATACTCTGACCTCCTTTATCAAAGATAAGGTGACCATATGTGTGTGGATTTATCTCTGGGCTTTTTATCCTGTTCCATTGATCTATGCTCCTGTTTTTGTGCCAATATAATACTGTCTTGATTACTGTAGCTTTGTAGTATAGTCTGAAGTCAGGGAGCCTGATTCCTAAGCTGTTTTTCTTTCTCAAGATTGCTTTGGGTATTCAGTGTCTTTTGTGCTTCCATAAAAATTGTGAAATTTTTTGTTCTAGTTCTGTGAAAAATGCCATTGGTAGTTTGCTAGGGATTGCATTGAATCTGTAGATTGCTTTGGGTAGTATAGTCATTTTCACAGTGTTGATTCTTCCAATCCAAGCACATAGTATATCTCTCCATCTGTTTGGATAACCTTTAATTACTTTCATCAATGTCTTATAGTTTTTGCATACAGGTCTTTTGTCTCCTTAGGTAGGTTTATTTCTAAGTATTTTATTCTTTTTGCTGCAATGGTAAATGGGAGTGTTTCCTTAATTTCTCTTTCAGATATTTCATCATTAGTGTATAGGAATGCAAGAGATTTCTGTGCATTAATTTTGTATCCTGGTACTTTACCAAATTCATTGATTAGCTCTAGTAGTTTTCTGGTAACGTCTTTAGGATTCTCTATGTATAGTATCATGTCATCTGCAAACAGTGACAGTTTTACTTCTTCTTTTCCAATTTGTATTCCTTTTATTTCTTTTTCTTCTCTGATTGCTATGGCTAAAACTTCCAAAACTATGTTGAATAATAGTGGTGAGAGTGGGCAACCTTGTCTTGTTCCTGATCTTAGTGGAAATGCTTTCAGTTTTTCACCATGTGAAATGATGTTGGCTGTGGGTTGGTCACATATGACCTTTATTATGTTGAGGTATGTTCCCTCTATGCCTACTTTCTGGAGGGTTTTTATCATAACTGGGTGTAAATATTGTCAAAAGCTTTTTCTGCAACTATTGAGATGATCATATGGTTTTTCTCCTTCAATTTGTTAATTTGGTGTATCACATTGATTAATTACCATATATTGAAGATTCCTGCATTCCTGGAATAAACCCCACTTGATCATGGTGTATGATCCTTTTAATGTGCTGTTGGATTCTGTTTGCTAGTATTTTGTTGAGGATTTTTGCATCTATGTTCATCAGTGATATTGGCCTGTAGTTTTCTTTCTTTGTGACATCTTTGTCTGGTTTTGGTATCAGGGAGATGGTGGCCTCCTAGAATGAGTTTGGGACTGTTCCTCCTTCTGATATATTTTGGAAGAGTTTGAGAAGGATAGGTGTTAGCTCTTCTCTAAATGTTTGATAGAATTCACCTGTGAAGCCATCTGGTCCTGGGCTTTTATTTGTTGGGAGGTTTTTTAATCACATTCTCAATTTTCAGTGCTTGTGATTGTTTTGTTTATACTTTCTATTTCTTCCTGGTTCAGTCTCAGAAGGTTGTGTTTTTCTAAGAATTTGTCCATTTCTTCCAGGTTGTCTATTGTATTGGCATGTAGTTGCTTGTAGTAATCTCTCATGACCCTTTGTATTTCTGCCATGTCAGTTGATACTTCTTCTTTTTCATTTCTAAGTCTATTGATTAGAGTCTTCTCCCTTCCTTTTTTTTTGTTGAGTCTGACTAATGGTTTATCAATTTTGTTTATGTTCTCAAAAAACCAGGTTTTAGTTTTACTGATCTTTGCTATTGTTTCCTTCATTTCTTTTTCATTTATTTCTGATCTGATCTTATGATTTCTTTCCTTGTGCTAAAATTGGGGGTTATTTGTTCTTCTTTCTATAATTGCTTTAGGTGTAAGGTTAAGTTGTTTTTTGAGATGTTTCTTGTTTCTTGAGGTACGATTGTACTGCTATAAACTTCCCTGTTAGAAATGCTTTTACTGCATCCCATAGGTTTTAGGTCGTCGTGTTTTCATTGTCATTTGTTTCTAGGTATTTTTTGATTTCCTCTTCGATTTCTTCAGTGACCTCTTGGCTATTTAGTAGTGTATTGTTTAGCCTCCAGGTGTTTGTATTTTTTACAGACTTTTTTCCTGTAATTGATATCTAGTCTTATAGCATTTTGGTTGGAAAAGATACTTGATATGATTTCAATTTTCTTAAATTTACCAAGGCTTGATTTGTGACCCAAGGTATGATCTACCATGGAGAATGTTCCATGAGCACTTGAGAAGAAAGTGTTTTCTGTTGTTTTTGGATGGAATGTCCTATAAATATCAATTAAGTCCATCTTGTTTAATGTATCATTGAAAGCTTGTGTTTCCTTATTTATTTTCATTTTGGATAATCTTTCCATTGGTGAAAGTGGGGTGTTAAAATCCCTACTATGATTGTATTACTGTCAATTTCCCCTTTTATGGCTGTTAGCATTTGCCTTATGTATTGAGGTGCTCCTATGTTGGGTGCATAAATATTTACAAATGTTATATCTTCTTCTTGGATTGATCCTTTGATCATTATGTCATGTCCTTCTTCATCTCTTGCAATAGTCTTTATTTTAAAGTCTATTTTGTCTGCTATGAGAATTGCTCCTCCAGCTTTCTTTTGATATCCATTTGCATGGAATATCTTTTTCCATCCCCTCACTTTCAGTCTGTATGTGTCCCTAGGACTGAAGTGGGTCTCTTGTATACAGCATGTATACGGGTCTTGTTTTTGTATCCACTCAGCCAGTCTATGCTTTTTGTTGGAGCATTTAATCCATTTACATTTAAGATAAATACCGATATGTATGTTCCTATTACCATTTTCTTTATTGTTTTGGGTTTGTTATTGTAGGTCTTTTCCTTCTCTTGTGTTTCCTGCTTAGAGAAGTTCCTTTAACATTTTTTGTAAAGCTGGTTTGGTGGTGCTGAATTCTCTTAGCTTTTGCTTGTCTGTAAATGTTTTCATTTCTCCATCAAATTGGAATGAGATCCTTGACAGGTAGAGAAATCTTGGTTGTTGGTTTTTCCCTTTCCTCACTTTAAATATGTCCTGCCACTCCCTTCTGGCTTGCAGAGTTTCTGCTAAAAGATCAGCTATTAACCTTATGGGGATTCCCTTGTATATTATTTGTTGTTTTTCCCTTGCTGCTTTTAATATTTTTCTTTGTATTTAATTTTTGATAGTTTGATTAATATGTGTCTTGGCGTGTTTCTCCTTAGATTTATCCTGTATGGGACTCTCTGCGCTTCCTGCATTTGGTTAACTATTTCGTTTCCTATATTAGGGAGGTTTTAAACTATAATCTATTCAAGCATTTTCTTAGTCCCTTTCTTTTCCTCTTCTTCTTCTGGGACCTCTATAATTCGAATGCTGGTGCGTTTAATGTTGTCCCAGAGATCTCTGAGACTGTCCTCAATTCTTTTCATTCTTTTTTCTTTATTCTGCTCTGCAGTGGTTATTTCCACTATTTTATCTTCCAGGTCACTTATCCGTTCTTCTGCTTCAGTTATTCTGCTATTGATTCCTTCTAGAAAATTTTTAATTTCATTTATTGTTTGGTCATTATTGTTTGCTTGCTCTTTAGTTCTAGGTCTTTCTTAAACTTTTCTTGTATTTTCTCCATTCTATTTCTAAGAATTTGGATCATCTTAACTATCATTACTCTGAATTCTTTTTCAGGTAGACCACCTATTTACTCTTCATTTGTTTGGTCTGGTGGGTTTTTACCTTCCTCCTTCATCTGCTGTGTATTTCTCTGTCTTCCATTTTGCTTAACTTACTGTGTTTGGCATCTCCTTTTTGCAGACTGCAAGTTCATAGTTCCCGTTGTTTTTGGCGTCTACCCCAGTGGCTAAGGTTGGTTCAGTGGGTTGTGTAGACTTCTTGATGGAGGGGAGTAGTGCCTGTGTTCTGGTGGATGAGACTAGATCTTGTCTTTCTTTGGGGCAGGACAACAGCCGGTGGTGTATTTTGGGGTGTCTGTGACCTTATTATGATTTTAGGCAGCCTCTCTGCTACTGGGTGGTTTTTTTTCCTGTCTTGCTAGTTGTTTGGCATAGGCTGTCCAGTATTGTAGCTTACTGGTCGTTGAGTGGAGCTGGGTCTTAGCGTTAAGATGCAGATCTCTGGGAGAGCTTTTGCTGTTTGATATTATGTGGAGCCAGGAAGTCTCTGGTGGACCAATGTCCTGAACTTGGTTCTCCCACCTCAGAGGCTCAGGCCTGACACCTGGCTGGAGCACCAAGACCCTGTCAGCCATGCAGTCAGAAGAAAAGGGAGAAAAAAAGAAAGAAAGATAAAAAAACAATAAAATTATTAAAATAAAAAATAATTATTAATAATAAAGAAATTAAAAAGTAATAAAAAAAATTAAAAAGAGAGAAAGAAAGAAGAGAGCAACCAAACCAAAGAACACATCCACCAATGATAACAAACCCTAAAAACTATACTGAAAACAACAACAACAACAAAAATCGGACATGCAGAACCCCAGGACAAATGGTAAAACAAAGCTATAAAGACAAAATCACACAAAGAAGCATACATATACACACTCACAAAACGAGAAAAAGGAATATATATATATATTATTGCTCCCAAAGTCCACCTCCTCAATTTGGGATGATTCGTTGTCTATTCAGGTATTCCACCGATGCAGGGTACATCAAGTTGATTGTGGAGATTTAATCCACTTCTGCTGAGGCTGCTGGTAGAGATTTCCCTTTCTCTTTGTTCGCACAGCTCCCGGGGTTCAGCTTTGGATTTGACCCCGCCTCTGCATGTAGACCGCCTGAGGGCGTCTGTTCTTCCCTCAGACAGGACGGGGTTAAAGGAGCTGCTTTGGGGGCTCTGGCTCACTCAGGCCGGGGGGAGGGAGGGGTACGGAATGTGGGGAGAGCCTGCGGCGGCAGAGGCCAACATGACATTGCAACAGCCTGAGCCTGCATGCCATATGTTCTCCCGGGGAAGTTGCCCCTGGATCCCGGGACCCTGGCAGTGGCGGGCTGCACAGGCTCCCCAGAAGAGGGGTGTGGATAGTGACCTGTGCTCGCACACAGGCTTCTTGGTGGCAGCAGCAGCAGCCTTAGCGTCCCATGCCCGTCTCTGGGGTCCACGCTGATAGCCATGGCTCGCGCCTGTCTCTGGAGCTTGTTTAGGTGGTGCTCTGAACCCCTCTTCTCGTGCAACCCCAAAACAATGGTCTCTTGCCTCTTAAGCAATTGCGGACTTTTTCCTGGCTACCTGTGGCACACTAGCCCCCTTCAGGCTGTGTTCACGCAGCCATCCCCAGTCTTCTCCCCGGGATCCGACCTCCAAAGCCCGAGCCTCAGCTCCCAGCCCCAGCCTGCCCCGGCAGGTGAGCAGACAAGCCTCTCGGTCTGGTGAGTGCTGGTCGACACCGATCCTCTGCGGGAATCTCTCCGCTTTGCCCTCTGCACCCCTGTTGCTGTGCTCTCCTCCGTGGCTCTGAAGTTTCCCCCCTCCGCCACCCGCAGTCTCCGCCTGCAAAGGGGCTTCCTAGTGTGTGGAAACCTTTCCTCCTTCACAGCTCCCTCCCACTGGTACAGACCCCGTCCCTATTCTTTTGTTTCTGATTTTTCTTTTTCTTTTGCCCTACCCAGGTACGTGGGGGGTTTCTTGCCTTTGGGGAGGTCTGAGGTCTTCTGCCTGCATTCAGCAGGCATTCAGTAAGTTGTTCCACATGTAGATGTATTTCTGATGTATTTGTGGGGAGGAAGGTGATCTCCACGTCTTACTCTTCTGTCATCTTGAATGTCTCCCCCACATATGCTTTTAATCAAAGTACAACATATAAAATGAAGTAACAAATGGCTTTCAATAATATCTCACAAATATAATCTCCGATTTATCAGATGTTATTATTATTATTGTTACCATTATCCTCACCATGGGCCAATATTCTAAAATAAATATGACATCAGAATAGAAACATATGAGATGAGAAATACTGGACACAAATATAGGGAGCACATAACTAAACAGGGGTGGAGGGCAAATTTCCTAGAGGAAGTCATGTTTTAGTTGAAAACTGAATGATAGGTAAAAAGTTCTTCAAATAAGGGTTGAGAAGGTAAGATAAGGCTATATTATTTACAGAAACTGGAAAGAGTATGACCCCCTTGAGAATTTTTTTTTAAATAGTATGGCTAGATCATAAAATATAAAATGAGGAAATAGAAGAAACAATAGGGGAGAAGAAGACAGAAGCCAGGTGTTACATAGAGAACATCATAAACCATTTCCATCAGGAGCTGGGAAGTCATTGAAGCAAGATATATGAGGATAGTGACTTTTTTTACAAATACACTAAGAAAGTCTAATGTGGTATGAAAAATAAATTAGAGGAAAATATTGAAACCAATTAGAACATTTTTTTCTGAAAATCTATGGAGAGATGATTGTAGTTCCAGCTGGCATAGCAGCAGTGGGAATGGAGATAAAGCGACCACTTCAAGAAAGAGGTTTCAAGAGTATCTTATTTGACATGAGAGGGCTTCAAGGATGTGAGAAAGAGAGGGAAGGAGGGTTTCAGAGTTTCTGGCATCAACACCTAGGTGGATTGTGATATTATTCACAGAATGGGAAATGCCATGAAAAGAGCATATATGGGCGGTGGGAGAAGGGAGGGGAAAATTAAATTTTGATTTAATTGTGCTATGCTTGCAATGTGTCCAGGTAACCCAAATAAAAATTAAATTTCTCCAACTAAAACTCCCGAAAATTTTCACCACCCATATTCTAAAAATACAGTCCCTAAATCTATACTAACTTATCATAAACATGCAAGCCTTTATCTTCTTGGCATAGTGTAAAAGGCAGTCATCTCATGAGACACTGTTGTTTTTACATCTCAATGTTTTTTCAAGTGATAAACCAAAACTGTGACTTTTTATCTGGCACTGAGCTAACAGTGTGAGTCTCAGGAGAGAAAAACTATAGGTGCTTATGACAGGAAGAGACATGAAATGAATTTACTGACAGAACTTAGTATTATAAGAAATCATGTTACAAGTAGTGATTTTTTTAATTTATTTTTTGATATTTTCCCCTGATACTCCCACCCATATGGTGAGGCCCTTACCACTAGCATACAAATGTACAAATATCAATATGACTTTGTAATCTAAAAAATCTTCATTTTCAAAACAATGGCATCATCTGTTTAAGTAAAATTCAGCTATATAAATAAGTAATCCATGTCCTTTTGAAATTCTTAAAATTAGGCAGGGAGGGCTAGCTTAGTAAGTTCATAAACTGTGTGTTTATGATCTGATTTCTTGATTAATGTTGAGAAAAACATATTTTAATAATATATATTGAGTGCTTATTTTGTGTCTGGCAGCAAAGAACTAAGAACTTTACAAAATTGATTGATTTAATCATATCAACAATCACATGATTTATCACAGGTGAAAAAATTGAAACAAAAATAAATTACATATCTCCTTATCTAACCAACGATGATCAATAAGTGATACAGTCAAAAGCTGAACGTAGATAGTTTGACTCAGGATCCCAGCTCTTAGGCCCTACACTCTACAGCCTCTTTAAGAAAGATATATGAGCAACTTTTATAACAGCTCTAAGAACTGAAAATGTAAGTAAAATAAAACTTTTATGCAATAATGAGAGTAGGTTATATGAGAAAAAGGAATGACTTGAATATTTCTTCATGCTGGCAAATTATTACAACATGGGTTATAGCAATATGTCATGTAATTATGAAAATTTTCTTTCACCTTGTATCCCCACTGGCTTTCTTTGTTTTGAAGTGTTTGTATTGTAAACTATAAGACCTGAAGCAGCTGAAATGATTCAGGCCACAGAGAATAATGTTTTTATTTTAGTCTTTAAAAGGTCACTAAAGCTGAACAGTGCTAAATTACATTGCTGAAATCACAGTGTCTGTCAACACAATGAACTTTCACAGCTGGTTTTCTCAATCGGAGTTAGATTTCCATTTTGGAACTCATATTAAGGTGCTGGTAAGGGGTAAATTGGGCTTCTATTTTGATTGAAAATTTTGGAACATAGAAGGAGTACTTTGTTTTTTAAGTATACTTTCAAAAAATTGTTTTAAAAATTATTGTAATCTCCAAAAATATTTACTGATCAAAAACAATATAATGAGTTTCAGATAGTAAAAGCATTACTGTTTATTTTTCTCATAAGTTCTAATAAAAATAGAAAATAATGAAGAAGTTTAAATCTCAATTTAGGAAACCAATAAATAAATACAAATCACTTGATGGATTCTTATTTGTTTCTTCCTGTAGGGGGAGAAAATATCTCCTGTGTTTTTCCCAGTTTCTGATTATCTTCTACCTAATCCAATACAAAGAGAACAGCTTCCCTGTGGTGAAAGAAATTGAGGCCAGTCCTTATAATTATACAATGGAAGCTACAGGTATTTGGGAAGAGTGATTTGTTGTCAATAGAAGAATGCCATAAGGATTTTACATTCCTCTGTATTGGGACAACACATTGGCTTCCTTTCCTAGTTAAAGTTTAAAGACTTCAATTCAATACCACATTTTTTGTTTTCCTTTGTTTTGTTTTAATTCTATTTCATTAGGGTTGAATGAGAAGATTAGGAAATCCAAAAACGTATTTAGAACTATACCTTTCTGCAGTGCTTCAGGTCACAAACAGAAATCTACCAGAAACGTCTCAGGACTAGATGACAGGAATTTGAGGTGTAACAAATGATATTACTTAAAACGTATCCAATACTCTAAATGTGTTATCTATTGCCAGATCTTAACATTTTCACCAATAGATTTCCTGTTGGCTAAAGCATTGTCTTTGAAAAGAAAAAAAAATATGAGAATATTAATATCACTCAAGTCAAATACATCTTGATGGTATTATGGAAAGAAAAGGCTGAAATGATGGTGAGGACAGACTCAGCTTGGATGGCACAGACCCTGGGTGATGCACAGACATATACATGGTAAGGTGGAGGTTGAGTTAGTTGGGCATTCATCTTTTTGCGGTTGGCCTGAGATCTATTTATTTTAGAGACTATAATTTCTTTATTAACACTGACTCATTGTTTTGATAATCATAATAAATTGCCATGGAGATAAGTATTAGTTTCAGAATTGGCCAAGAAAGCCATGTATTTATATATTGTTTTTTGGAAGGAGACCCTTTGTCTGGCCAGACAAATTGAGTATTGGAGAGTGATGCTTTGATTGGTTGGTTATTTCAGTTTCAAAAAGGCTATAAATTAAGCTTTAAAATTTGTACGTACATCTCCCAATAGATGTTTACCTGACAGTGATAGGAGATTAGTTCATTTGGACATAATGTCTAACCCTATTGTTTTAAAGATCAGTAAGGAAGTCAAATATAAAATGAAACCACCAATTTGAAAGTAAGGAATCAAATTTCTTTATTTTTTTAGCAAATTTATATAGGCTCGTTATAATTGTTCTCTTCTTGATACTTTTCTATCAGTATAGTTGGAAAATAATGGTACTGACATTAAGATTTGAGAAGATTAAATGAATCAATTCTTGATAAGTAATTAGAACTCTTTCTGGCATATAGAAAATGCTTAATAAATGTCAGTTATTATTTTTATATTTTTCTATATGTAAAAGATTTAAGTTAAGTATCACAGCTCATGGTGAAAAGTACAAAGAAAAAAACTTTGGAACTATATTCAAGATCAAAGCTTAATATTATGGGAACACACTTGTAAAGATTATGCATTCATTCATGTATAAAATTCATTTATTCATTTATCAAAGGGAATTTACTTAGGGACAGTAAAAATCAAAAGTGAGGGGAGTTTCCTGATGGTCTAGTGGTTAGGATTTGGAGCTTTCACTGCCTGTGGCCCAGGATCTATCCCTGGTTAGGGAACTGAGATCCCACAAGTCTCACGGCACAACCAAAAAATGAAAAAGTAAAATAAAATTAAAAAACAAAAAGTGATTTATGATTGGGGGAATAAGTTTTTTCTTTCCAATTAAGACAAATGTTATATTAATTTAAACTACTTTTATTTAAATATTAACTAAGATTCTTTAGTTGAAAACCCCTAGAGAAAAACAGTGATGGAAAATTTTCTTTTGAAAATGAGATAAAGTGCTGAAAATTACTGTTCCAGAAACTGGTAAATTTGAAAATAAAGTTGTATTTCACTAGAAAATAAACATTAGGTAGAAAAAAGCCTTTGTATAGTATTTTCACCTACAGGTAGTCCTTGCATTAATATTTAACTAAGACTGTTGAGTAGCTTCTTCAGTCAATGAAAGATACGGACTTATAGTAACATATTCACCATATTTATTTTGGTTTTTCTCTCACCATTTAGAAATTGTGGACCATATTAAATATGTAACTTCAAGTCTTTATTTGCTATGGAAACTGCAGATCTGTCCTTATTTAACGTTCTTGAAATAAACATTTTGGCAAGGGGCTAGTGTCTGCACAACAACCTCATATATTTAACAACAAATGAATTTTTTTTAAAATTTACTCTTGTATCCAGGGAAATATAGCCAGTCACCAAAGAACATTGAATATTTGAGGCTTGTTGGATCTTATTTTAGTGGTATGAGAATATTACTCATTTGAAAATAAGAAAACTCAAACCATAACACAGTCAATAAAGGAAAATGGAATAGCAGGAGATTGTTACGGGAATCAAGATACAAAACAATACAACATTTTATGAAACAGAACAAGAGCTAGTAAGCAGAGAGATAAGAAAGACTGTGTTTTCCAGATGCCTGTCGTACTCAAGCTAAATATTTAAGAATGTACATTGAGTTGGATGGTTGCTTAACAAAAACAGAAAAGTGAAAGAAGAATCAAAACTGAAGCAGGCTATTAAAAGTGTACAGGTTCATAACTGGGAACATATAGGCTGATTTGTTATGAGAAAATGTTCTTCCCTTTTTCTCTGTAGTTTCTCTTACCTCCTGCCAGGACAGTCATTATTGCCTAGCATTTTCTCTGCATGTTGGTGGCTGCATACTTGTGTGTTCATGTTAGTCCCCAGTCTTCCACATGACGTTAGCCCACTATATGACTCCAAATCCCAGCAAATCTTGTGACAGTGTTAGCTTTTCATTTTAAAAGCTAAAAGGATAGCTCACTTCACTCCTTGACATGAACAGTTGTTAGCATTTAACACATTTTTTTCCTTAGTACTTCAAGGCAAGAAAGATCATGGCTTGTTTTTTTTATGTTTAGAGCTGACAATCATAAGTATAAGGAACATCTGAGAGAAAAAAAAACAAAAACGATCCTGAGGCTTTTTTACATTGTCAAAAATGCGTTGATATCTCTGTAGTTTCTAGTCACGAGAGCTATCAGATATTTCTTTTTGTACTGTTTGTAGTGTATAAGTTTGTAGTGTATAGCTCAACAGTAGTTAAGAAAATGCAATGCATTTTCAAGTGGTCATTAAAGTCCATCCATTTCCAGGAGGATAAAAACATTCTAGAAAAGTATTAGATAACACTTGCATATTTATATATTCCTCAAGGTAACAGTAGATTTTAAACTAAAGAAATGGAGTTTAGCCAAAGTAGAAAAGCGAAAGAGTATCCTTAAGCATTTTCTTGAATAAAAGTCGAGAGAAAATAAATAGTAGCATCTTTTCCAGAATTGTTTTGTAAAAATACTTTTTTATTTGACTTTAAAATACACGTGACTTTTTGTGCAGTATGTACAAAAAGCTAACTATAATAAAATGTAAGACTCTGTCAAACATAAATATGTTAAAATTGTAGACTTTATATTGTAATTAATTAATATATACAATCAAATTTATAACTTATTTTCTTGAAAATATTAATCTGTGATTATTGCCACTAGATTATTTACTGACATGTGTGAAAGACCTAATACTTTAAATAATAAATACATTTACTTTATTCATGAATGCCAAGTATTACTCCAGTCACTTGAAAGCATACATATACCATAAGACATGATATAAATATATACACATACATTTATATACATA
Source organism: Orcinus orca (assembly GCF_937001465.1). Lineage (NCBI taxonomy): Eukaryota > Metazoa > Chordata > Mammalia > Artiodactyla > Delphinidae > Orcinus > Orcinus orca. The sequence goes on from NC_064565.1 coordinate 79,766,362, forward strand.
TATATAACAAACAGCATCAATTATCAACATTTAAAAGCTAAAACTCTTAAGAAGATGAAGTTAGAACCCTATATAGATAAAGAGTATTATTCCAAAATTTTAAAAAATTTTTAAAAATCCGTATATATACCATTTTGGGTAGTACAAATTATTTAACATTTTAGATTATGTATATCTTTTATGATTTAAACTAAATTAATAGGTAAACAAAAGTAACTAAACTGTCACATTACATTTTTTCATGTTTAAGTTAAGATAGTATTTTATGTGAAAATACAGATTTGTGACATAAAATGTAAAACTCTGGAGCTGTTCCAGAGCCACAGAAGGATATTTATTATTTTTAGAGATATCTATTTTTTTCTTGAACATTAAAATACTTTCCAGCTAGATCTAAATTGTGGAGTCATTCTTTTAGACAAAATGGCACAGAATAAAGCTTTTCTAATTTCAGAAGGGTGCATGCCCACGTGCATGTATGTGTGTTTTGGACAGGAGTTAGGGGATGTACAATGGACTTAGGGAGTTATCCACAGAGACAGAGTAATTTCAGAGACACAAAGCAGAATGCTGCAGAGTTACACACAGAAGGAGAAAAGCCATTTCTAGTTAACCAGTAAGGAGGAGCAATAGTAATTTTCAGAATATGTTTGAGAAAACAATTTTCATTAGCAATGCATTAGATAAAGATACTTCTATAAAGTGGGTCTTGATCAATGGAGGATTTTCTGTGGTGAATGGTAAGAATAGTGGTAAAGAGGAAAAGACCATGCTGGCACATATAATGCATATAAAGAGTGTAGCTCTCATAGAAGAAGCTCATCAGACACAAGATTGCAAGAATGAAAAACTAGTGCAAATAAATATAGAAGGATCCATGAAAAGAAATTCCAATACAGGGAAGTATTGGAAATTATTACCAATATAGCTATCTTTTAGAACTTGCTATACTCATGTCTGTAATTGAATATCATTTCTATTCCATTGTATTGTTTAGTAATCTTTATGTAATTATTTTTATTTCCATTGTAAAGTACTTCCTTACATTAGGAATACCTCTCCTCACAAACAGTATTACAGGTATATGCACCTTATTCACTAAGGTCCAGGTATGTGTCTCAGAATGGACTTTGTATTCTGCTCTTGCCTCCCTCCAGTTATATTTCTTGCCCAAAATATCACATAAATTGATACTGTCAAGGCTCGTGGCTCCTATGACAACTTAGTGTCCTGATTTTACTTCTCCCTTGCCCATCTTTCTTAGGACTACTGTGAAAGTCTTACATGTATTTTCCTCTATTGTCCCTCCTGTAATCCATTCTCCATACTGCAGCCAGGAGTGTACTCTTTAAAACATACAATATAATGTATTGATACATTTAGAATAAAATTCAAACTCCTTACTCTGAAAGCAAAATTATAGCATTTGTGTTCCAGTACTCACATTTCACTTACTTATCAATACATCGTTCCTACCCTCTAAAAAGAAGCCAATTTATTTGGAAATAGGGCTTATAAACATTATCAGGGCATAATAAGTTGTATGACTCCAATCTGATCTCCACCACTGTGGAAGATTCAATCACTTAATTAAGACTTCTGCTGTCTGTAATATGTCAATAATGTAGTAATATCTTGGTAGGTTGTAAAGAACAAATTTGTAAATCTGAAAAATGTAAAGCTCAATGTATCAAAACTATACATTTATACATGTAAAGATTGTAAATGTAAAGATCAAATATTTAAACTATTTTGAGATTAAATGTGTTTTATGATGTTAGTATCCTAAGGATTATACCGTCCTGATTGGAAGTAAAACCAAAATTGTGTCAATAGAATCTTTTAAAATATTCTGGTCTTATAACTAGGTTATAAACAAATCTTACTGCTAGGTTGGTGGTGTATGTATTGAGTCCCTAATACAGTGTTTTTTCAAAACTTTTTTGCAAGGAAATAATATCTAAATCTTTCAAAATTTGAGAATTTCGGATTACAGATTTTGAATTTTCTTTTCTTTTTTTTTTTTTTTTTTTTTTTTGGCGGTATGCGGGCCTCTCACTGTTGTGGCCTCTCCCGTTGCCATGGCTCACGCACACAGCCCTTCCGCGGCATGTGGGATCTTCCCGGACCGGGGCACGAACCCGTGTCCCCTGCATTGGCAGGTGGACTCTCAACCACTGAGCCACCAGGGAAGCCCCAGATTTTGATTTTAATTCATTTAGCACAACAATATTTTGCCGTATGACTTGAAGAATTTTTCCTCAAATACCACTCACCAAATGTGGTTCACATAGGCAGTTAACACCTAGATGTGGCCCCAGCCTGCTAAGAAGTCATTAGAAACAGGCTATAAGAACTGGTTCCAGGTGGTCAAAGCAAAGAGAAGTAGAAATGTAAAGTACACGTAACTTCCTTTTTTATATACTTACTAGGACCAATGAATGCTGAGTTAAGTCTTTGTGATAAAAATAAAAAAATTAAAATCACACTTAATGCTTATAACAACCCCATGAAATAGGTGATAATGTGATCGTTGAAAAAAAAAAATGGAGCATTGATATAACTGGACCAAGGGTCAGGTACTAAATAAGAAGCCATATCAGAATTCAATTCCAGGTCTGTTTGATTCTATTTAATAAACTTTACATAGTCTTGTCCGATACCTTATACCGAATGAGTCATGCCAAAATCCAAATGGAGAGTTTAAATGGAAGTAGATTGCCACATTCTCTTTTGAAAACCATGAGGAGGAGCAAGAAAAGCCAAGTTTTAACAGAGCTATAGGTAGGTTTGCAATTGTTTGGTCATGTCTTGAGGACTGCCATTCACTTTTGTGTAAAAGGCTTTTTATTTTCGGGAGTCCTGTCATAAACTGGGGATATCAATATGGAGATTTATGTCAAAATTTGTCAAGTATGATCCCAGCAGAGATTAGTTTATTATCTGATGTTTAAGAGCAAGACCTCAGAAATAAGGGAGTGGTGAGAGCTAATGGGTTAGCAGTTGTGGGATCTGGGAGTTAAGGGGTAGGTACGTGGAGGGGAGCAAAAGCATGATGAGAAAAAAAATAATTTTTCTAGGACATGTATATAAAGTTATAAAAAAGTTATTTTCACAAGCCCAATTTATTTTCTAAAACATAAAATGCTACTCTACTTACCACGGCTGTTAGTATACCAAAATTTTTAATGTTTCTCATCCATATTTACTAATGTTTCAGTTTTTGTTTGTTGTGGGGCTTTTTTTGTTGTTTTGTTTTATTTGTTTGTAGTTTGGTTATCAGAAATATACTTGTATCTACATTTAGCTTTCATGACACAATCTCATTTAAAAAATCAATTTTGTCAAAATTAAGTTGACCTATACTTATACACTTACTGTGCACTGTGTTAGATTCTTTGAAATTGTATTCACATTTTTCTTAGCATGGTTTACTATAAACATAACAGAGTTCCAAATCCAATGCCAAATCAAAAAACATAAAATGTGTTCTCTTTATATTATCTGTAAATTCATGAATCAATGAGAGCATATAGTTTATATGAAAATCAATATATTGAAAGCCAGCAACACTTCCAGAGTTACAGGAATAAGTATTTTACTCCTGTAAAGAGATCTGGGCAGCACAACACAGCTTTCAGTTTAGTCCACTTATTACACTGACTGGACGTACAACTTCATGTAAGTTTTGGAAGCATCTTTTCCAAGATTCTGGAGGATCTTTTTTCCTGAGGGTAACATAGAAGAAGGAAGTGCAGTGAGCCCTTTCCACTGAAACTGATCTTTCTCTCTTTTTCCACCTTGGTTGTAATGTTTAAGCGCCATCATTTCTCTTTCCTCTAAAGAGGAAAGGTTTAAAGGTTTTGTCATCCCCTTGCTGTGTGCTCCCAGCACTGTCATAGCATCTGGTACATTTAGTTCCTGGCTGCAGAGAAGCACCTCCACTGGACTTCTTAGGAATGAGAATGCCTCCAGCAGTGCATTCCTTACACCTTTAGGAAATGGTATATTCTCTGGGATCTCTAGTAAAACATAAATTTCTGGTGGATTTTCTGCCTCATTTAGTATATTCACTCTAGCGTGCCCAATTTTTGAAGCTTTTAATCCTCTCTTTCATGGCACTCTGTCATATCTGCCTCATTCAGTATAAATCTTCACTTCTGCATGCTTTTTCCTAGAAACATGTTTACACAATGTATTGGGGTCTTTGCCAGATAGTCGATTTTTTAATTGATGCCAGGAAACTTCTCCCAAATCAATATACTCTCCCTTGTCCGAGGTTTTTTTTTCCACCCCTCCCTGACTCATCTTCCTCACAATTTAGTCCCACGAGTATTCTGGTGACTCGTATATGCCAGTGCACGTTGACTAGCTTTGCAGTTGCTTTGGGGTGTAGTCCCTGTTCTCTCTTCCAGGCTCAGCATGTTCTCTGCCAGTTTATTTGCTAAAAGAATGAATGAATAAACAAACATTTGTAACTAATATATTTTGGGGCAAAACATATACTTTCTAGCCAGGATAAAATACACATTAAAAAATTCTCAATGCAGCCTGTGTGTGTGTGCATGTGTGTGTGTGTGTGTGTGTGTGTGTCTCCTTTTCCTAATTTTCCGGAATTCTGTATAATAGCCTTCATTTTAAAAGCCCATACTTTTTAATAGAGGTTGTAGTTGCATAGTCTAATCTGGCATTCAGACCTGCTTTGCACATTACACATCAGGCTTAAAAGTGAGTTTGAGTTTCAGTTTGCTAAAATTAAAGGTATTGAGACATCACAAACACATCTGCATGTTATCTTCTTACAAAGTAGGTGATCTGGTAACACAATGGCCACCTTTCTCCATGGCAACCATCGCTGGAGCAAAGTTGTTGCCCTTTCTTTTGTAGCAACATTACCCCCAGCCGGCTTCATTCATTCATTTTACTTGCCTAGTTGCTATTAATTTTGAGTTTGTGGCTATGGCTTAATCACAAAATTCACTTTCATTACATTTTATCATTATAATCAAGAATTCCAATCACTTTCATTGATCTAAAAGCATTTCTTTCTTTATATTATTTACTTTAGTAATTTGTTTAGAAACTTTCTAATTTCATTTTGTCCTTTCATTAAAGTGTTAATCAAAACTGTGTGTATATGGTCTTGTATTTTCTAGTAACTGCTCTCATAATATTTAATTCTTTATACGAAAATGTGATCCACTGTTTTTCCTTGAACTAGGATATTTTAAAGGTAGGGTTTCAGGAGATAGATGTGGGTAGGGAGATAGGCAGCAAAGTCTTAGAATCATCTTCTCTGCATATTTAATATAGTAGTGTTAATCATGGACATAATTCTAAAAAAATACAATCATCCAAGATTGAGAAATACTGGCAATTCTCTCCACTAGGAGAATCATTTTTGTCATAGAATACATACAATTTTGTACATGTAAACATACAAGTAAATTTTTTGAATCTATTTTTTTTGGAATAAACATATTTCAATGTATTTCAGAGAACCAATTTTGGAAAGTAAGTACATTACTAGTCCCCTGAAGTAATATTTACAACTTCCAAATTTGGAAGCAAAAGGTACAAAAATATATTTACAAATAAAACACATAGAGTATAGTAACCTCATAATTAGTAACATGAGTGTTTTGCTCCACTTAAAAATTTGAATATAATTATAGTTTTGTGAAAATAAATGCTTTTTGCTTTGTTCAGACAAGGAAAAGGAAGTGTGTTGGGGTGTCCAAACCACCCTTGGGTTCAGTGACTTGCTAGAAGGACTCACAGGACTTAGTATATTGTTATATTCATGACCATGGTTTACTACAGAGAAGAATACACAGCAAAATCAACAAAAGAATGTACACAGGGTGAAGTCTGGAGGAAACCAGGAACAAACTTCCAAGGGTCCTTTCCCCGTGGAGTCACACAAGACATACTTGATTTCTTCCAGCATAGAATTGTGACAACATGTGTGAAATGTCTACCAGGGAAGCTAATTAAAGACTCAGGACCCAAGGATTTTACTGAGGGCTGGTCAGTTGGCACCATCTGCCCAGCACATACCAAGATTCCAAATTCCCAGAAGGAAAGCAGGTGTTCAGCATAAAGCGTATTGTTTGCAGAAACAGTTTAGGCACTATGAGATCCTCTTAGCACTTAGGAAATGGTGGGAACCCTCCCAAAATTCAAGTTCCCAGGCATCAGTCAACGGACCTTGCAAGCAGTCCTTTCTAAGAATTGTAGTCTTGGATCTGCTACATGAACTATTTTCTGTACAGGAATCTTTTAGAATTGGCATCTATAATCGATTTAATTGTTTAATGTGTGACGTTATATGTGATGGCAATCTGACATCTATTTCACTCAAAATCTTTACTATAAGCTACAGTGTGATTGTAGGTATCAACTGAGAAGTAAAGATAGAAAAAAGCATATTTCTACTGTATTTAAATAATTGGTTAATGTTGATTGCTTGCCATCTGACCTCTGATTTAGAGAAATCAAATTTTTTTTTTGATTCTTACTTTTAAATTGCTTAACATGAACAGTCTCCCTGTGGCATGAACATTGCATTTCCAATCTTATGTGCTATAGAAGTCTGCACAGCACTTGAAGGATCTTTCCTATCTGATGGTGCTCAGCAGCGCAGGTGTACGCTAGAGACACTACATCTCTCATTGTGAGAGAGCCTCTTCATTTTCTCATACAGTTGAAAATCTCTTTTTCATCACTCATGTGCATATCTCTGAAGTAAAGAAACATTTCTCCTTTTCTGGAGATGAATAAAGCATTACTACTATATGCATCAGTAATAGCAACTTAACATTTATAATAATTACACAGAAATCAATACCTCTGCTGCTCAGACTACAGCTATGCTCTCAACAGAGTAGACAGAAGAGATTTATTTAAAAGATGATAACGATCAGGAGAGTCAAGGAAAATGACACGACTGCCTTGGTTTGATTGAGGGAGATATGATCACTGTGGTGGTATTATTATCATAATCATTATTTATTTTAGGCCATCTACTTTGGCAGAGTATATTGTACAGCATGTGAATGTATGTGAGTGTAAGTATAGTAAATCTCAATGGGATTCTTAAATTTTTATCACTCCTTTCCAAGTGCTGTTTTAATTGTTCTTTCTTATATGTTTCTCATGTATTTTAATGTAAACATTTAAAATAAACAGTTGAAAGCTAGGTGTATAACTTTTGAGTAATATAAGTACACTCCTCTTTCATAACTACTTATGCACAGCTCTCTAAAGCAAGTTATGGTCATCTCTCTTCAATTTTTAAAATATTATTCTAAATGCTTATTTAGTGTCTTGGCCTCTGGTTGGTGAATTCTTTTTTTTTTTTCTTATCAAATCAGGATATAGTTTGTTCAAGTATGATAATTATCCAGGAAAGATGATGATTAAAACACAATCACATTGAAATAATCAAGCTTATTTGATACAGATGTATAGTCTGAAAAACTTTATGTCAATTGAAGACTTTTAGAACATAGAGAATAATAAATTATGAAGTCTGTACAAGAATCTGTCTAGAAGAAAAAGTAAATTAAAATAGTGAAAACTACTGTTTGAAAGTGCTATCTTTTGTGTAACATGAAAACAATGCATAGTGAGGATATTTTAGTCTCTTTAATTATATTTAAAAATTAGCAGATTAATTTGGATTAAATTTAAGAAAATCTTCCCTTTAGCAGGCATTCAATCAAGTGGAAATCTAACTCCTGCATAATCAAACACATTTTAATCTTAATGAGTAACTGAAAAATACTGAACCACATCACAGAAAAATGCTACTCAGGTCATAGGAGTGTCCTTATTCTTGGTCAGTTATTGAATTTGTAAAGGCTTTGATGCTTCAATTTCTTCACACACACACAAAAGGATTAATTGAAGTAAAGCAATTAAACTTCATTAAAGCCTTTTAGTTTTGGTCAATGTTATAACTTCTAACATTTTCATCAGTCTTTGGAGTATTCAAAAATGGCCTTTACGAACATTATCTCATTTGATCATCACCACTGTAAGGGCGACTAAAAAGATGTTACTATGCATATTTTAGAGAAAAGAAAACTAAAGTTTTGAAAAGCCAACGAAGTTTTTATAGGTTAGGAATCACATTCACTGTTAGTAGGCAAGTAAGTAGAAACACTAAGAAAGAAGTTTGGGTCTTAGAATCTTGTAGATCAGAGTTATTTCCTTGAAATGTTGGTAGTGTATGTGTGTCCATGTGTACAACAAATTCAACTAATAGAAATAGAGACTGTGTAGACCAGGATTTTTTGTTTTTCAAAATTCTATCCTGATTCTTTATACCTTCTAATTAAAGTTACTTATGTTCACTAACCTTTCAAGTTTCTTGATAAAATATTGCTCCTATTTTATATAACCTATAAGCCATATATGTTTCATTATTTAGCTGAAGAATTTGGGTGACAACGTAATTTAATGTTTAAAGCACAGTGTTAATCTGCTAGGGCTGCCATAACAAAATACCACAGACTGGGTGGCTTAAGGAACAAATATGTATTTCTTATAGTTACGGAGGCTGGAAGTCAAACATAAATGTGTCTGCAGGTTTGGTTTCTCCTGAGGCCTCTCTCCTAGGCTATGGGACAGTGACCTTCTTGCTGCATATTCACAAGGCCTTTCCTCTGTGTGTGCACATCCCTGCTATCTCTTCCTCTTCCTATAAGGACACCAGTCAGATTGTATTAAGGCCCCACCCTTAAGACCTCATTCAACTTTAATTACGTCTTTAAAGGCCATATCTCCTAGTATAGTGACATTATAAGCTACTGGGAATTAGTACTTCAATATATGAATTATTTTGGGGGAGTGGGAACAATTCAGTCCATAAGAGGTGCCTAATCTGAAAAATGGTTTCATACCTGGCACTTGCATTCCCAAATTTAAAAAGATTAAACATAGGTCATGATTTGATTTTTTTCTAGGAAAAAATAGTTATATTAAGTAAAAAAGGACAATAAACTTATAGTGATGTGTTATATTAGTATTTACAAAGTTATTTTATAAGGTTGATTAATAAGTATTTTGAATCATTATTTCTCATTTCAGTAAACATTAGTTCATATAATCATATTAGTGAACCACATCTTAGAGTTAGCTACTAATGATTATTTTGCAGTTTCCCTGGACAATCATTTTTAAAATTCTTTGGGCAATACCCTAACTTCCCTCCACCCTTTCCCTATGTATTTTGCTGACTAGCCAATAGTCCTAAATGGGCATCAATCTACTTTCTTTGCACTTTGTTCTCTCTGAACACTTCATATGAGCATGATCTCAATTTCCTCCTTGTAATCTCCATAAAATTTGTCCCTGTCCTTTGGTTCTCATGTAACAAAAAATAAAATTAGTCCCTTTACAAAGGTTCTGTGTTCCATTGTCTTTCAACTTTTCAGGAAGATTGTAGAAATTTATTCTACTCTGGCCTATATCTTCAAAATCTAATCTTGATTACCCATTCCTATTAATACTGTAATGTATTCAGTCTTTCCTATATTAAAAATTAACAAGAACAACAACAAAGTAACCAACAAAGCCAAATAATTCTGAAGTGTTATTATCTTTGTGCAGTACTCAAAGTGCACAACTCTATACAGAGCTCTGTCTCAAAAGGGCATGTGATAGAGCCACTCCGGTGTCAGGGACTCTTGAGAAATTTCTAATGCAGTTTGGACCCACGCCAAATTTCTGATGCAATGATAACATTTCATAATCTCCAAGCTCTGGGTTTCCAGAACCCCAGAGGGTTTGATGGCAGAGAAAGGAAATGGTTTAGATCCTCAATGCTTTGTGAAATTCACAAGATGGGCTATACCCCAAGTCCCCAAATTCCTGTACTAAATAGTTTTGATATTTGGGGATGTCATATTCCTAACAATAAGACTTTACCCCAGGTTGGGTACAGGATGGAGAATGGATGCCACTATGAGCTCCCTTCTTCTCTACTATTTAATTTAAGCCCTTCTCCATCACCCTAAATTCTCCTCCTTCTCTGTGTAATGTCATCATCAACTACATCCAGGACTCACTTCAGAAAGCAAAACATTCCATGCTACTCTATATTCCTAGTTGAATTTTTTAAACATATAGTCCAAAAGTATACTCAAGTTTTCCACATGCTCTTGAATAAAATTCTAGGTACTCTGGAATACCTGTTTACCAGTTCCTCACCAGACACTATTTTAATTCAAAACCCATGAATCATCTAATGGTACTTCTTTTTTTTTGATGGAGTTTTATTTTTATATTTTTCTTTTTCTTTTTTTTTAACATCTTTATTGGGGTATAATTGCTTTACAATGGTGTGTTAGTTTCTGCTTTATAACAAAGTGAATCAGTTATACATACAAATATGTTCCCATATCTCTTCCCTCTTGCATCTCCCTCCCTCCCCATCTAATCGTACTTTTATAACCTGAGCATATAAATGTCTACCTATGAGTCATAATAACAAAGGATGTTCTATCCATGCTAGTAAACAAAATTAGCTCACTTTAATCCAGATTTGCAAGAGAGGAAACTGACTTTTCCTTTATTTTCTCATTAGTAATATGCTGAGCATCAATACTTGTTCAGGCTTCAGTGCATGACCATTCAATCTTTAGACACTGTTGAAAGCAGAACTTTTAAAAATGCTCAATTCAATGGATGTTTTCTTTCAAGTTATTCTTAAAGGTGTTATCCTGAAGAGTAACTTTCCCTCTTAGGTAGAGAGCAAACTCTATATGAGAAAGCATCAAAGGATAGTCAATTATGTTACTCAATTTTACTTATATATAACAAGTATTTCCAGGGGACAGACAGGTAACCTTTATTTGTCCTCATAGATGGGGCTGTTAGTTTGAATAATGTACCTCTTCTCATTTTATTTCTTCTTTTCATGATGCTATAAGGCAGCCTATTTGCTTTCTCATGAAACTTTGCTTGAATATGATAAAAATGCAAATATTTGTGAGGTTAGAGCTATTGATGGCTTGCCCTTTATCATTTCAAAGAATACTTTTTAGTCATAAGACTAAATGATAATTATATTTTCAAAACATCATATTAGTTGTAAGGTTTTTGTTGCTTCCTGATTTGTTTTCTGCAATGGTATTTTGATATTTAGTATAGTGGTTGAGGGCATAGACTCCTAAACAAGACTAGACCCGAGTACAAGTAAGTTAATACAAGTAAGGTGCTTAGAATAGTTTGGGGCACATTATAAGCACTAGGCAAGAATTAATCAATTGTTAGTATTGTTCTAGACAGAGAACAATAAAATTTGAAGTCATTATATATTTGCGTGTATGTTTGAATATAGATACATGCCATGGGATGCAAAGTCATTAACTAAAGTTTTCTTAGTATTTTTTTCATTTAATGCCCAGTAGTTTTATATGACTGCTTATTAGCTTATAGATTACATAAAATTTTATTAATATTATGATTTTTATGTTCGATAAAGAAAAGAGGGTGAAGATGTATTTTTTTTAAAATGTGAGGAAACAAACCATTCTACTATTTCTGTAAATTGCTGTTTCATCCATTTACACATCACTCAGGTAAAGGTAAAACTGAACATTCTTAGCAGCACTCCACTATAAAGTGACAATAGCATTTACCTACCAACTGGGCCTGACAGGTCAAGAAGGCCCCAGTAGGGCTTCCCTGGTGGCGCAGTGGTTGGGAGTCCGCCTGCCGATGCAGGGGATGCGAGTTCGTGCCCTGGTCCGGGAAGATCCCACATGCCGCGGAGCGGCTGGGCCCGTGAGCCATGGCCGCTGAGCCTGCGCGTCCTGAGCCTGTGCTCCGCAACGGGAGAGGCCACAACAGTGAGAGGCCCGCGTACCGCAAAAAAAAAAAAAAAAAAAAAAAAAAAAAGGCCCCAGTCAATTGCAATATAGGTGGCTAAGTTTTCCATGGTACCTGCTCCTACTGTTTTACCACATTATTCCAAACAGTTCCTTTATTGAACTTTCCTCAGTTACCCAAATTTGAACGTGTTATCCATGTTCTGCCAGAACCCTATCAGAATGGTGACTTCTTTTCCAGAATAGACCTAGGAAACGGCCCCTTGTGGTTCTGGGATTAGGTTGCTCACATATTTGAAGATTATTAAAATAACCTCCCTTGCTAGAGAAAAAGGGGCATAGGAAATTTGTGGCCTCTGGTGGGATCATAATTACACAAATTATCAAGATTGCTGGGATGAGAAGTATTGCAGGTGGAGGGAGAGACAAGGGAACAATTAGATATCTGATTTAACAAAATAACAACAGAGTGCTAAATGCAAAGGAAAATTTCTTTCCCACCAACCCTTCCTTCCCCTCCCTTATCCAGACTGATCTCCTACTCCAGAAGTTTGTGTATGTGTGTGTGTGTATGTATATATATACATTATATATATATATAATGTATATATATACATACACACACACACACACACACACACACACCAAATTAACAAATAATTTTGTTTTGTGCTTGTTGAAAATGTAAACAAAATATCAATGAAAGTCTGTATTCTTTCCCACTTCCTTTCTCACTCAACTTAGCATCTAAAAAGAAGAGTTCATTTCAGAAAAAAAAATTCATTTAGACAAAAAACAGCAGCATTTGCCTGAATTATAATATATTATGAAATAGAGGAAAACATTAATGAGGTTTTGTTCTAACTATATCTTCTTTTACGTGATTTGTATTTCATGAACCTCATAAATGCATATAAATCACAAGGGAACATTACAAGAGCTTTTCTTTTGAATTGTAATCAGAATTACTAAGTAAAGACCACATAGTTATATTCAATATTCATTGAATTATGAAGTAAGTCTGTCTCTAAAATCTTAGAGGCACATGAAAAGATGTTCAACATTATTAACCTTTAGGGGAATGCAAATTAAAACCACAATGAGTTATTACTACATTTCTATTAGAGTGACTAAGTTTAAAAAAAATAATGAAAATGCCAAATGCTGGCAAGAATGAAGAGAAACTGTACCTCATGCACGTCGCTTGTGGGATGTAAAATGGCACAAGCACTATGGAAAATAGTTTGGCAGTTTCTTATAAAATTAAACATGTACTTATCATATAACCTAGAAATCATATTCTTGGGCATTTATCCCAGAAAAATGGAACTTATGTTTGCACAAAAACTTGAACACTAAGGTTCTTAGCAGCTTTATTTTGAATAGCTCAAAACTGGAAACATCCCTAATTTCCTTCAACAGACAGATAGTTAAGCAAATGCTGGCACATCCATATGATGAAATGTTACTCAGTAATAAAAAGGAACCAATTAATGATGCACATAACAACTTGAATGTACTTCAAGGACATTATACTTAGGAAGAAAAAGCATCCAATCTCAAAGGCTTACATATTGTACCATTTCATTTACATAATACCCTTGAAATGATAAAATTATAGAAATGGAAGACAGACTAGAAATTGCCAAAGGATAAGGACAGTGGTGGGGCAGGTGAAGACAACTGGAAAGGGGTAGCACAGGGAGTTTTTCTGTGATGATGGAACAATTCTGTATTTTGACTGTTGGTGGTCACATGCATATGTACATGGGATCAAATTAGATAGAGCTATGCACACACACAGACACACACACAAACGAGTGCATGTAAACACTGACAAAAACTAGATAAGGTCTGTAGTCTATAAATGGAATTGTATCAATGTCAATTTTCTGGTTTTGATGTTGATCTACAGCTACAAGGCGTCACCATCGAAGGGCGCTGGATGAAGTGTTCATCAGACTCTATATATATACTCTTTTTGCAACTTCCAGTGAGTCTATAAAACTCTTAAAATAAATGGTTAAAAACTATAATGAAAAACAAAACACTTAAGAGATATACCTCTGATAAACAGAATAAATCCCCCCTTCCAAAATATTGACACCCTAGTCCTCAGAAGCTGTGAAAGTACCCAGCAAGTGTATCTTGGGAGAGGTGATTGAAGTTACAAACCTTATGATAAGGAGATTATCCTGGAATATCTGGGTGGGTCTGATCTAATCATATAAGTCCTTAAAAGTGGAGAACTTTCCTAGGCTGTAGTCAGAGAGTTGTGAAGTCAGAGATGCTTTGCTGCTGGCTTTGAAGATAAAGGAAGAAGGCCATGATCCAAAGGATAGAGACAACCTCTAGAAACTGAAAAACAAAGAAACAGGTTTCTCTGAGAGCTTCCGGAAAGAAAGCTCACAGCTTGATTTTAGCCTGATAAGCCCCCTGTCAGACTTCTAACCTACAGAACTGTAAGATAATAAACATGGGTCATTTTAAGCCAAATTTCTAGTAATTGTTACAGCAGAAATATTAAAAATAACTACATTTTATTAGAAAACCAGTAGCCTGTATAATTTTATTGGAAAATGAATATAACAATGAGGTGCATTATGTGAACTTTGGATCCTGACTCAAAACATAATAAAAAGACATTTTGAAGCTAATTGGGGAAAATTGGATATGACAAATATTTCATATAATATTAAGGAGTTGTTATTAATTTTGCTGGTTATGATAATGGCATTGTGGTACATTTTTAAAAGGGACTCATCTCTTAGAGAACATTTATAAGTGAATTTGTTTATCTGGGTTTTATTTTAAACACTCTGGGAAAAAACTATGGTGGGGCTGGGGATAGATGGCACAAGATTGGAAGAGTGTTGATAACTATTGAATCTTGGGAATGGATACATGGGGGATTATTATATTATTCTTATATTTGAAGATATATTTAAGAAAAATTTTAAAGCTTGTTAATTTATATGAACAAATCATTGATAGTTGTAACTTAATATAATGCCATATGAACACACACATTGCTTTTTATTAAAAATATCTAAGAGAATATATTATACCTTTTAAAAAGTTCTAAGCCTTGGCACATATTGGAAATTTTGGCTTTAGTGAAACTTTCAAGTGCTTGAACAAACCAGTCAGTAGCTGATTGAGATCTTAGCTGTTTTTTGATTGGCATTTGTCCTGTCACTATTAAAATAATGCAAATCATTTTAATGTATTGAAACTGTGTTTTAAAATTGGCCATGAGTGTTCTGACGGTGAGGTTTCATAAAAATTAGAAGATAATTTTAGAGGTGGGATGGACATTTCATTAGGATATCATCTTCTTGATAACCTATCAATATAATATGATTTTCTTTTAATGTCTAGCCTCCTTTAGACTTCACACTCCTCAATCCTTTCATTTAAGTCTCAGTGCATTAGTTGGGATTTGGTTGCAGATAACAGAAATCACTTTAACTATTTCAAAAAGAAATATTTAATGAAGGAAAATAAATGCTTACAATGAGGTTGTAAGAGATGGAAGAGTAGCCTCTAATCTGGATCTCCAAGAAATAAAACCAACACAACACTACAGAATTTGTCCACGTGGGGATCTCCTACTTCTGCCAATATTAGGAAGCTGGCAAATCAGCAAGAAACTGCAGGGATTGTTGACTGAAGGAATATATTTTTTTACCTTTGATCCAGAGATTTGAAAGTTGCCACTACTGCACCTGTTGGCTCTAAAAACATGCTATTTCTGATAGGTTTTCACTTCCAAAACATGAATGGCTCACACTTGCATCTCAAAACCTAAGTAGTGAATGGTTATCAGACATTGTTATAGAAAATCCCATTTTCCATGAATGTGATTTCTAGTAGAAGGATAGAAACAGTAAAATTATGATTTTTATCTTACTTCATGTATCAAATCTGTCAGAATATTGATAAATAATAGTTATTTCTGTACAAGTCACAAGAATTACAAGACTACAATTGATATTTATAATTTTATTTTTACATTTTTTCCATGTTTCCTTTGCCCTCAACCAGTACTTCATTGGTTATGGTTATTTACTAGTGTATTGACTAAAACATCATTCATGAGAAACCTTCGATAATTCTGCCCCTTTGGGATTCCCACGATATTATATTAACTTTTATCACTGCAAATGTCAATTGTAGTAGACAGTCTCAAAAATGTTTCCCAAAGACTCCCCTTCCATTATTTACTACACCCTTGTGTAATCTCCTCCCCTTGAGTGTTGGCTGGACTTACTGAATCATTACTAACAAATAGAACATATAAAAAATTATGGCATGCCATATCCAAGTTTAGGTTACAAGAAGGCTGTGACTTTCATCTCTCTCTCTCTCTCTCTCTCTCTCTCTCTCTCTCTCGCTCTCTCTCTCTCTCTCTCTCTCTCTCCCACCCTCCCCCTTCACTTTCCAGGAGAATTCAGCTGCCACTTTGGAAGTAGTGTTATGGAGAGGACCACATGGTAAGGACATGATATCTCCAGTCAACAACACAGTCAACAGCATCCAGTGAGCACCTGAGGTCAGCCAATAACCAACCATATGACGGGATTTGGAAGTGAAGTGCCTAGTGAAACTGAGATAACTACACCTTTAGTTGAGAACTTGATTGCAGCCTTGATGAAAGACTCGGAGCCAGAAAATTTCTTTAAGTCATGTTTGGATGCCTGACATAAAATTGTGAGTTTTTTACTTCAGGTTTAATTCCAATAGAGTGATGGTAACTTGCCAGAGTAAATTTGGTGCCTCCAATCATTCTCAGAGTTTATTTTTAAGTTCTGTTAATATATTTGGTGTCAAGACATTAGCCAATGGGACCATCTGATTCTCGAATCATTATTTAAATACGTATTAGTATCTCTCATTTGGTCTCTCACACATAAAAATACATTTACATATATGTGTGTATAAATGTTGATATCATATATATGTGGTTCTTTCTTGCAAACAGAGTCCTAGATATAGAATATTGGTGATCATGTTTCTTCATGTCAGAATATCCCTTGAAGGTTTTCCATGTCAACAGGCATAAATCCAACACACCCACTTTAGCAGCTGCACATTATTCACTTGTACATGTGGATCACAATTTAGTAATTGATCCCCTATACATGGATACCGAAGTTGTTTACAGTTCCTTGCTATGTCTGCTAGAAGCAAAGTATTATACACATTTATATTTGCATATATAAAATATATATGACATATATATTTGAAAAATTGTGCAAAAAGTTTTTTTCAGATAAATTCTAGTATTAGCACTGCTAGGCAAAGATATGCACCTATAGAACTTTTTTTCTAAATTTTTAAAAAATTTATTTATTTTATTTATTTATTTTTGGCTGTGTTGGGTCTTCGTTGCTGCGCGCGGGCTTTCTCTAGTTGTGGTGAGCGGGGGCTACTCTTCGTTGAGGTGCGCAGGCTTCTCATTGTGGTGGCTTCTCTTGTTGTGGAGCACCGGCTCTAGGTGCACGTGGTTCAGTAGTTGTGGCACGCAGGTTCAGTAGTTGTGGCTTGTGGGCTCTAGAGTGCAGGCTCAATAGTTGTGGTGCACTGGCTTTGTTGCTCCGCTGCATGTGGGATCTTCTCAGACCAGGGCTCAAATCTGTGTTCCCTGCATTAGCAGGCGGATTCTTAACCACTGAGCCTCCAGGGAAGTCCTGCACCTATAGAACTTTGATAGATACTGTCAAACCATTTTCAAACAGAGGAGTATCAATGAACACTTCTCCCAAGGAAATCTAGTGCCTTTGATCATCTTTAATTGGATTATCTGTCTTATTATTTAGTAGAAAGATTTCTTTATATAGTCAATTTATAAGTCCCTTATGAAATACATGATTTGCTAGTATTTTCCTTATATCATGGATTGTCTTTTCACTTTCTTGATATTGTCCATTGAAAGATATATACCTTAAATTTTGATTAAGTCAACTTATCTATTTTCTTATTACTCATGTTTTTGATGTCATATCTAATAATCGATTGAGAAATCCAATATCGTGCAGATGCATTCTTATATTTTCTCCTACAAAATTTAGTTTTAGCTTTTACATTTAGGTTTTTGATTCATTTTCAGTTAATTTTTTTATATGGTGTGAGATAAGAATCTAATTTTATTCTTTGGCATGTGGCCTACCTAATTATCCCACCATCATTTCTTGAGAAGACTATTTTTTCTTGTTGAATGCTCTTAACACCTTTGTCAAAAATCAGTTGACAATAGATATATGGGCTTATTTCTGGACTCTCAATTCTATTTTATTGATCCGTATGTCTACTTCCCTCTGTTGCTCAGACCTATTCTCTGACTTTTGCTGACAGTCTCAGAAGAATTTAACATAATCTTCATAAATGCCCTAATGTTCTGGAAAACAAAGTAAGTAATTCTCCTTTTTTTCCTGCATAATCCTTTAAAATAATAAGAACATACTATATTCTATAGTGAGTGTGTGTTTGTATGACAGTGGGCACTGAGGAGGTAGGCAATTGAATGCCATTTCAAAAATAACACCCTGCTACTTTATCTATAAATCTTTATTTGGTGATTAGGTATTCTTTTCTCAAATGACAAAAGAAGAAAGCAAAGTTACTACTGTTTATCTTGACAAATATTTTCAGCTTTTTTAGAAAATGAAAGAAAGCTTCTTTCAAGTGTTGACTGCTTTCACTGGATACGCAGCAAAGTTTAGACACCAGCTGTGGCACACTAGCACTTTCATGTGAACTTCTTGGCTATGTAATAGGCAGTTCCTATGGACAATCTGGCCCACCTGCATCTCTTGCAAGTTTCTCAGCCATACGGTGGCTGCTGCTCCTGCAGTCTAGCTCTGTTTTGCACACATGGCAAGTTTCTTTGCCATACGTATGCTTGCTCATGTGGTGGCCACACCCTCTCCAGCAATGTCTGTCTCAGCCTGGGAAGCAGTGTGTTATTTTACATTCTAGGTTTCTCTCATGTTTACCCTTATGCATCCCATAAGTTAAAGCTACTTCTCTCATTTGCTATTTCTTTATTTTTTTTAGAAGCTCCCTTCCCCCTTTTTAGTAGTTAGTCACCTTTTACTAGTCAAAAACTCTATATTTTTCCTATTGGAATCACTGACATGGCTTTTATCTCTTGACTAGAACCTGACTGATACCTCCACTGAAGTAAGTTGTAGCTTGCACCAAATTTGCTGAACACTTCTGCTTTTACCAAAAACCAGGAAGTGCACATTTTAATACTTAAAAGGTAATAATAATTATATAATAATAATAATGAATTATAAGGGACATAAAATATCCTACAGAATTAAGTACTGATATCAAATTTTGTTTCTAGCTCTTCTATTAAACAAATCTGTGTTACATTTAGATGCCGGATATTTATTTGTGGTTTTTTTCTTTGTTGGTCAAAACGAAGAAACATGCTGACTTATTTGTTTCTCTATTTATGATGATTTGCCTTTTCCCCCATTTTAGCTAGTGAATACTTAGTAAAGTAAATGAAGAAACACACAAAATTTTGATTCAAGATTCATTATATAATTTCCAATGTAAGCACAAGATATTTGCAGGCTCAACCAAAACAAATTGGCTTAATAAAAGTTATACATTTACTAGGCATTCTAATTAACATTGAAATCAGGACAGGGTAAACTATTCTTTATCTTTTCTACACAAATACTTCTATTTTGAGGTTTTACAGAATTCAGCACCTTTTTCGGATAGCAAAATGGTAACTTTGTGCAAAGGAGGAATTGACTTTCTTTTGGAAGCATCTTAGTGCTGGGATATTCTATATGAGCATAAAGTTTTCCATGCCAATATCCTTCTGTTGAGTTTTATATAATCAGTATATGTTTTGCTTGTGAGCAGTGTTCATGTTTCTTTAATGATATTTATGTACTGCTTTGCAACGAGTATATATATATATATATATACTCGTTGCAAAGCAGTACATAAATTAGATTATGTACTATATATATATATATATATATATGTATGTATATACACATACATACATATACAATGTTTGTGATTGGCCCACTTAAATAGATTCTGTTTCAAAAAACAAAACTTTGACACAGACCATAGTCTGATTAACATATTCTGAGAATAATACATGGATTTGGTTCTGTGTTATATTGACTTTTGTTTTCTATGGCTTCTCAGAATATTTTCAAGTCATGTAAACACTAGACAATCAAAATATTCCTGAGAGAATAGATTCCAGACTGACTCCTTCTGGGTCTTTAGACAAATCTAAATTGTTCTTTCAGGAGCCTTTGGAACTCATCTGTAAAGCATATTATCTCATCGAAGAGCCCCACTTTTCCCCCACCCCCATACAGCTGCAAACTTAAGATGATGACCAAAGTTCTGTACAAAATATTAAGAATGCTCCTGGAAACTCAAAACTCCTAGACTCTGAAAATCTAGAAATCTTTACCATTATTTTTACACAATATGGCACACTCTAAATAAATCCCTGGAACATTTAATAATACAACTCATACCTTCTAGCAACAAATGTAAAAATGAAATACCATTTATCAAGAATAAAAAATATTGGGCTTCCCTGGTGGCGCAGTGGTTAAGAATCCACCTGCCAATGCAGGGGACACGGGTTCGAGCCCTGGTCTGGGAAGATCCCACATGCTGTGGAGCAACTAAGCCTGTGTGTTGCAACTACAGAGCCTGCGCTCTAGAGCCCGCGAGCCACAACTACTGAAGCCCATGCACCTAGAGCCTGTGTTCCACAACAAGAGAAGCCACTGCAATGAGGAGCCCGCGTGCTGCAACAAAGAATAGTGCCCGCTCGCCGCAACTAGAGAAAAGCCTGCATGCAGCAATGAAGACCCAACACAGCAAAAAAAAAAAAAAAAAAAAAAAAAGAATAAAAAATATTGTGTGACTTAAAAGGAATGTTAGAGACTTACATTGAAATCCAAGGTATATCCTGTTCTCACTCTTGTACTGTAGTGAGAATTATATGAATATATCCCCGTTCTTCCTTTGATAATGTAGAATGAAATAATGCTCCTCCCCTCAAATAAAGTCTTTGAAAAACTTTATTATTCTTCCTGTAGGATTAAAGTTTTAGAAATATTGTATGCCAAATATAAGGTGATGGCCTAGGTTGCAATCTATGGATAATCTATACTAACAATATAATTATACTATTATTTTTTTACCATATTTTCTCCTTTGTGTTGTAAATTAATCATGAAATGTTTATCAATTATACAGTCAAAATGAAAAAGGGGAAAAGAAAACTCTCAAGAGCATTTTTAATGAGAATGATTTGATTAAATAAGAAGTACTATAAAGAAGGTAATGAATCAAACCTAAATAGCAAAATGGAACAACTCTTCTGGGATTCATACAGAAGTATTTATAGATGTGCTTTGTACATTTTGTAATATAGAAGAGTAAATTAAAATAGCATTTCAATAGATTTGTAACAAGAACATGGTGCAATAAAAGCAAAGTGTGTGTGTGTTTGTTTAATATGAATTCACAGTTAACTGTTTTTTAACCTGTTTTTTAGCACTTGTTTAGTAACACATTTCACTTCATAATAAAATAAAATCATCAAAATGAATTTAACCTATTAATTCCCCCATGCCCCCCACACACACAGTTTCCCTAATAGTAACGTCTTTCATTAGTGTGTTTCATTTGTTGAAATCATGAGCCAATATTGATACACTGTATTAACTAAAGTCCATAGTTTACATTAGTGTTTACACTATGTGTTTTACATTCTGTGGGTTTTCGCAAATGTAAAATGACACATATGTCATACAGAATAGTTTCACTGCCTGGGCTAAATCTATTTATCTCTCCTTCCCTCCCCTCAAGCCCCTGACAACCACTGATCTTTTTGCCTTTTCCAGAGTATTACATAGTTGTAATCATACATTATGTAGCCTTTTCAGACTAACTTCTTCCACTGAACAATACATATCTGAGGTTCTTCCATGTCTTTTCATGGCTTGATAGTTCATTTTTTTATTGCTGAATAATATCCAACTGTGCGTATGTATCATAGTTTGTTTATCCACACACCTATCTTGTTTGTTTCCAAGTTCCAGCAATTATGAATAAAGCTGTGATGAACACTTTTATGCAGCTTTTGTAGGGACCTAAGTTTTCAATTAATTTGGGTAAATATCAAGGAGCACAATTGTTAGATTGTATGGTAAGAATATCTTTACTTGTGTAACAAACTGCCAAAATGTCTTCTAAAGTGGTTTCTCCATTTTGCATTCCTACCAGCAATTAATCAGAGATCCTCCTGCTTCACATCCTCACTGACATCTTGACAATACTGTCTTCCTATCTATGTACATGGGATATCTCCATTTATTTGGTCTTCTTTGATTTCTTTCATCAGAGTTTTATAGTTTTCTTCATATAGATCTTTACATGTTTTGTAACATTTATACCTAAGCGTTTTATCTTTTGGTGCTAATTTAAATGATATTGAGTTTTTAGTTTCAAATTCCAGTGTTCATTGATGGTATATAAAAAAAGCAATTGACTTTTGTATATAAACTTTTTGTCCTGATACAATCAGTTGTTAGTTCCAGCAGATATTTTGTTGTTGTTGTTGAATTTTTGTAATTTCCTATGAAGACAATCATGACATCTGTAAACAAAGACAATTTCACTCCTTCTTTCCCTATCTAATACTTTTATTTCCTTTTCTTGTCTTGTTGCATTAGCTAGAACTTCCCATAGAATGTTGAATAGGAGTGGTGATGGCAGACATCCTTGTTTTGTTCCTTATCTTAGCAAAAAATCCATCTAGTTCCTTGCCATTAAGTATAAGATTGATGTAGGTATTTTTGTAGATGTTCTTTATCAAGTTGAGGAAGTTCCCCTCTATTTCTAGTTTGTTGAGAGTCTTTATCAGGAGTAGGTGTGGATTTTTGTCAAGTATTTTTCTACATTTATTGATAAGAGCATATGATTTTTAAAAATATTTGGCCTGTTGGTGTGATGGATTACATTAACTAATTTTCCAATGTTGAACCAGCCACATATCTAGAGTAAATCTTACTTCATTGTGGTGTATAATGCTTTTTATGCATTGTTCTTTTTATTTGCTAATATTTTGTAAAGGAATTTTGTACTCTAGTTGGTGATACATCTGCCTTGTCACCATGACTCAACCTGTTCCTCAATCTTCTCTCCATTGTGATAACTCATTTCAGTTTGGGTACACAACTAGAGTTATATATTGCTTTAGCTATCAATCAGTCCTCACTAATTTTATTAGTGGCAATTAAAGGAATCTGTTTGGTATTGAAAAGATCAATACCTCCTTCCAGAGGACAAATATTCCAGAAGTTTGAACTTATGGGCATTTGCATTTTATGAGAGAATTTCACTGAATTTTAAAATAGTACAGTAACCAGTGGAAACATTCATAGTTCTAAATGGCTTATTATTTACAACTTATAAATAACTGAATAACAACGTTCTGAGACTAGATATCAATTACAGGAAAAAATCTGTAAAAAATACAAACACATGGAGGCTAAACAATACATTACTTAATAACCAAGAGATCACTGAAGAAATCAAAGAGGAAATCAAAAAATACCTAGAAACAAATGACAGTGAAAACACGACGACCCAAAACCTATGGGATTCAGCAAAAGCAGTTCTAAGAGGGAAGTTTATAGCAATACAATCCTATCTTAAGAAACAAGAAACATCTCAAATAAACAACCTAACCTGTTGGAAGATTTTTAATCACACACAAAATAAATAAATAAATAAATAAATAACTGAATAAACATACAGACTGGAGGGTGTTTAAAGAAATAAATCTACCTTATAATTACATTTTAGTATCTTAATGAATATTTAATTCATTATGAAAATTGATATTATTTAATCTCCTTTATTATGTTTCTTGTCATGGGAGTGAAATGAGTGAAAATCAACAAATTATTTCTTCAAATGCTTTAAATAATTTGGCATCAGTAGAAGTACCAAATCAAACAGGCATAGCAAAGCATTAAATATTTAGACAGTTACACACAATTATTTGAAATGAAATGACACATTTCTATGCTTGAAACTTAATGCAAATTCTTACATAATTACAGAAGATACTATACCTTCTTCCATCAACTTAAAGTATTTTCTTTAATGATGAAATGTAATTGTAGCCCTTCAGATATTCACATATAATAAAATTAGATAACTGACATTATTAACTAGAAATTCCTATTAAGACACTCTGAAATAGATCTTTGATAAAATAATTGAAAGTCACAATAGTGTTGAGAAACAACACAAACTTAAAATGACTTCTTATGTGTAATTTAAATATAAGATTTTAATTTTATAACTTTAATATATAAAATTACAAAATATATAGTGTTTTCTACATTATTATTTTAAAATAATGTTATACACCTTGCTTATTTAAAAATTTTATATTAGCCAGGGGACTCAGTGATCTGGCCATGCTATATAAAATAGAGTATTTACAGAATATTTTATCAAAGTTTTTGTTTGATTTCAGTATAAATCAATGAGAAGAAAGGCAACATACAGTATAGTTTGGGTGAGGTTAAGAGTGGAGATGGAGAGTATGACATGCAGTTTTTACCAATGAAACTTCTAGCAGTAGGGCTTTTGATCAATGTATGTACCAAAGGTGCAAATTTATTTTCCAGAAGACAGATCTCAACAGAGATGTATTTTGTTAGACTAATAATATTAAAAATACTGCCCTCCTGTAGAAATTGAGATATTTCACATTTAAAAAATATTTTTTGGCTTCTTGTAAAATACCTGTAAACAATAGACAGTAGCTGAGTAACAGCTGTCATAATTAGAAAAGCACTCAGGTCTTCTGTACACCACAGTTCCCATTCAAATCTCTCTTCTTATTGATATTTTTTCCTGGAACTGAAGCTATTTTAGTTTTGACTCCTAATTTAACATCTTCAAACCTTGATTCCTTTTTTTGAAAAATTGGGATTATAATAAAAAAAACTTTTTGCACAGGTCATTTTGAAGATAAAGTGAGGTGAAGATTTTGCTGTAAGCTATTGCCCTTTATGTAAACTCTAAACAGTTTTTCTAAACTACCATTATCCCAAGGAGAAAGGTAATAGCCAGATGGCAATGTGGTGTAGGCACAGCTTATATATATATATATATATATATAGCCTATATATATATATAGCCTATATATATATATATATATATATACAGCATATATATATATATATATATATATATATATATTTCAGCTCTAAAATGATTCATCATGATTCTTGTTCTCCTGGAAAAAAAATCGCATTCTATAAAATTGCATTCAAAGTTATGTGGAAAATGGGATTGGAGCAGATACCAAAATATATGCCACAGCGTTGCAATAGAACATAAACAATAGTTGGTACCTGAGTAAATAACATCTTGGACCACCTAAGCAGATAGTTCAGAGTGGCTTAAAGTACTACAGCAGATATTAAAGATGCAAAGATTCAAAGAAAAGAAACCAGTACAGTGGTTCAGTAGCACTTTAAATAAAGCAGGGTTGGTTAATGTTGAGGCAATGCTGGGCTTGGAGATTTGAGGAAGTGAGAGTGTTAAGGTAGAAAGAAGAGGTGGTAAAACCTGTCAAAACCTAACAGCTATACAAAGCTGGGGTGCACCTATCTGGTTAGGCAGTCCCCGAGACCAAGTGTTTACATTTACATTTTTTAGGTAAAAGCTAAAAGAGCTCCTGTTTCATAGTAGCCGTTATGCTGCAGATATTTTCCTTTCTGTCTAAAGAATGTAATTCTCTTTCTATTATTTCATTTCCTCTTGGATTAAAAAAAAAAAAAACGTAATGAGCCAAAATCATGTTTACATTACATGGATACCATTGTCCTAATTGTATAATTTTTATGATCTAATCCAGATTGTAGACATGCACATTTGTTGTGGCTGAACAGACTGATCACACACACACACATGTACACACACACACACCCTAGTGTGATGCGGGAGATGCTGTGATGTTGGGGACTGTAACATTCCTCCTCCTTCCCGCAGTGTTAGATCTTTGTATATGGAACTATGTTTCTTAGAATCCCCTTCCTTGTACATTTCTGGGTTAATGTTGGTCAAAAATTGAAACGTCGTATGATATTTTTTGGAGGTGGAAGTGAAGTAGCAGCCATTATACTCTGTAAATTATCTCTGCTTAGATAGGGTGAGATACCATGGCCAAGGTGTGGTCAGATTCCAGCTTGCCTTTGCTGCTGGCAATTCTATGTCCAGCTCTCTTTCCTAATTGCTAGTTTTGCTGTACAGCGGAGACTCCATGTTCATCATCAGATGCTTCATTGTGAACTCACAGAGGTGGTACTACCTCTGGAGACCATTAACCTTCCAGAGACTTCTACACCAGTTTCTTTTTTGTAGTCCTCTTCCTGCATTTGGATACGTCTAACTTCTAGATTTTTTTGTAAGCTCCAACTCACTTATCTCCTCCAGGAAGTCAGTGCCCCTCATTTTAGATATTAACTACACTAGCACCTCACAAAGTTGTTTAAGGTCTAATTCCTATAACAAATCTCTCAGTCCACAAAATCCACAGTGGTTTCTCTTCTGAATGCACCTTGCCTGAAACAGAATGTTCCAAAGATGGCCACAGAATATCTCTCATTCCATGTGATCTTTGCCATGTGACCTTGCCTATCTCCCTCCTCTTAGACATTGAGGCTGGATGGATCTTTTCATTGTATAACCTTTAGCTGGCACAGCAGCCTTCTGCTTTCTGTTTTAGGAAGCAAGTTCCTATGGAAGAATTGGAGCCATAATAAAGCTAACATGCTGTGAGAAACCCAAGCTACACTGAGACCCCCTGGAAGATGAGGTGCCACGTGGAAAGAAAAAGAAGCCAATGAGAGTCCAGGCACCAGACATGTGAGGGAAGATGTCATCTTGGAAGTTGATCCTAGCCATCCCAACCCCAGCCATCCCATTTATGTCAGAGGTGAACCACTCAGACAAGCACTTCTCAAAACATAGACTCAAAATTGTGAGCAAAATAAAATAGTTGTTTTAGGAAACTTAGTTTTGAGATACTTTGAAATGCATCAGTAGGTAAAACCAGAACCTCTCCCCACCCCCAGGGGACATCCTTGATGCACCAAATGGCTTTGTTAGAAAGGTCTCTGTGCTCATATCATGAATCAGAAATATTAAAAATTGTTTTAAATATGACTACCAAACTATAGTAAGAGAGTTTTCTATAATCTTAGTTGTACAATTTACCTGAGCATTACCTAGCCTCATATTTATGTGGGACTTTATTTCTCACATTGACTGACTACTGAGGTTGAAGTTTCTGACCCTAAGTACTTGGCTTTCTTCAAGATTAATTTCGTTCATTTATAGGTTTGCCTTTTGTAACAACAACCTATAAATCACCATGCTTCTAAGTACAAGGAATTATTATAATCCTTTAAGAGTAAGAGTTTATACCATTGTTCAAAAACTACTCTGACAGTATATATTTGATATATTGAGACTGTTCTTGCCCAAAAGTCACAACAAAAGGTGAAGTGTTCATGATAAAACAATTTATCACTCCAAATATGTATAGGAAACTATAACTTTTAAAAGTATTCCTAGAGTGAATTGTAGGTTTATATTTTATTAACTATGCTTCAGTCTATGCTGGTGATATCCCTCCAAGATTTACCTTTTTAACTAACCAAAACATATTTTGATAAGTGGTGTTCCTGCCAAAAATGCATGAATTGAATTTATTTATGAGGAAACAAGAAAACTCAAATTGAGAAATATACTACACAATGACTGTCCTATGTACTTCTAAAATATCAAGGTCAAAAAAGGAAAAGGAGCTGAGACAGTGTTCCAGATTAAAAGAAACTAAATGTAGTTTGAAATTTGGTAGCATCTTATGAACTATAGAGATAGGCGGTTTGTGCAGATGACTAAGGATCTATCTATCTATCTATCTATCTATTTATCTACCCATCCATCCATCCATCTACACATAGGTATATTTTTTTATTGAGACAATTTACATACAATAGAGTACATAATCTTAAGTGCACAGCTAGATAATTTTTTTACGTGTTTGTATTTATGTACTGAGAATTCATATTAAGATATAGAGTATTTCCTGCACTGCTTAAGATTTTCTCTTTCTTCTTTTAGTCACTTTCACCCTAAAGGTACCCAATCACCACAGAGTAGTCTTGCCTCAAAATAAGATCATATTAAAACAGTATGGCTGTGGCCAACTTTAGGGCAAGAAACATTTGCTGAAATATAGAGGATTTAGGCTGGCAAAGAAACCACTCACTGAGAAGCTGGAGGGGAACTAGCTAGGATATTGCCTTTTGGAGTACCAGTGATACTCACTACAGCTTTTGTATCATGAGTGTCTCCAGCACAGATGTTACCTGTCAGTGACCCAGCTCTTGCAAGAAAAAAGTAACAACAATAAAAAGTGCCAGAATCAGAAAGAGTTGTTTTCATCTTGCAATGTCCTTTCATCACCTCTACCAAGGCCTAATGGTGTGCCAGCTGAAGAAGAAATATTTATAGAATTCACCTCAAACCTTATAAATCAGGGCAAAAAACATAGATTGGAACTAAAAGTTAAAAAAATTTATAAATGCACATGCCATGCATATTAAGCTTCCAGCAAGTTTTCCCAGGCTTTACCATATAATGGACCAATGATCGCAGAGAATGAAAAGAGAGGGTAAGCCCCAATGTTCAGGCACTTTTTTAAGCCACTGCTGAACACATGTTGTTATCATATTATCATATGGGCCCACGCACTTTCCATGGCCAGCCTAGAGTCACTGTGTTACAAGACTACGCAACAGCATGAACAAATTAAAGCCATTACTGCTACTGCAACTACAACATCCTGCAGTAAGTGACCATTTGCATTGTTTCCAGTTTTATTCATCATGAATAAAACTGCTACAAACATTCTTATATATGTTTTTGGTAGACATAAGCAGTCATTTCTCTTACATATATACCTAGGAGTGGAATTGCTAGATCATTGGGTAAACATACATTTAGCTTTAATAGAAAATGTCTAAAATATTTCCAAGTAATTGTAATAATTTTAGTCTCCCACCAGATTAATGAGGGTTCCAGCTGTTTCACATTGTCACCAAAGTTGTATTGTCAGTTGTTTTAATTTTACTTGTTCTAGTGGGAGTGTAGTTTTTTGTCATTATGGTGTGAATGTGCATTTCCATGATGACAAAGGTACTGGGTACCTTTTCATTTGGTTATTTGGATTTACTCTTTTTGAAGTACTTGCCAAGTCTTTTAATCACTTTTTAATATTTGGTCATCTTATATGTTTTTTTTTTGATTTCTAGGAATTCATTATGTTTTTCAGGTACTAGTCTTTTATTATATATACATGCATTACAGATTTATTCCTCCCATCTGGTCTATCTTTTAATTCTCTTATATGTATCTTTTGATAAACAGAAGTTCTTATTTTTAATGAGGTCCTATTTTGTACGTTTTTATTTTATGGTTAGTGCTTTTCATGTGTTTCTTGTCTATTCTAGCTTCATGAGGATAATCTCATTTTGTTTTATTTTAGAATTTTCTTGCTCATTTTTCACTATTCTATAATCCATCCTTTTTATACAGTGTATGGCACAAAATATGGGACAAGATTATTTTCTAAATATATTCAATTAACAGCATCATTTATTGAACAGACAATGCTGTATCCTAGCATACTTTCAAGGGCAGCTCCCTTGGAGTGAAGGAGTCCTTTTTTATTCTCCTTGCTCTGCATCAGGTAGAGGCAGTGGTAGCTATGCATGTTCTTTTCTCTTGCTGCTCTGCAAGAAGCATTACCAGTTACAGGAAGTACATGACAGCCAGGTATGTGTAAGGCCGTGACTGTTTGGCCAGAACACCAGAAAAGGACATCCTTAGGAATCTGAGAATGGAGAGAGAACATCAGAAGGGATAGAGATGAATAAAGGCAACCGTTAAATCACCACATCATTTTTTGGCTCATCTTCAAGCTACATATGCATGAAGTTGTCAGGAATCAGTACATCAAAGATTTTGAGAACTGAATAATGGTGTGTAGCATTGCCTAGGTCCCAGAGTGAATTTCATGCCCACAGAATCCAGGTTGGAACTTGAAATCTAAACCCTACCAGGTGGACTTCCTTCTAAAACATAACAAAACTAAACTATATTAACATTTCCTGGAAGATTTTACAGCTCTCTGAGTTTCATAATATAGTATTCAAAATGCCCTTGATTCAATCCAAGATTACCTGACATACATGGAACAAGGAAAATCTAAACAACTCTCAATGAAAAAGTAAATCAACAGACACCAACACCAAGATGATGCAAATGTTTGAATTATCAGAAAAAGTTTGTAAAACAGCTATAATCACCATGGTTTGAGAGGTAAGGGCACACCTTCTTGAAAAAAATCAATTCATAATAGGTGTTCTAAGACAAGAGGTCATAAAGAAGAATCAAATGAAAATTCTAAAACTGGAAAACACAATAACAGAAATAAAAAATAACTGGAATGGAAGAAAGGCTCACTATAAGAATAGAGATAATAGAGGAAAAAGTTAGTAAACTTAAAGATTGATCATAGAAACTTCCCATTCTGAACACCAGATAAAAAATAAATTAAAAATGTAAAGGGAACAGAACCTCAGTGACCTATGGGATGACATCAAAAGGTCAATATTCATGCCTTATAAGGAGAGGAAAAAGTGAGTGGTGCAGGAAAAATATTTGAAGAAATAATGGCTGACAACTTCCCAAATTTAATGAGATATAAATAGAGAGATCCAAGAAGTTCACTGAACCTCAAACAGATAAATTAACCTGCTTTCAGACACATAATAATCAAATTGCTGAAAATTAAAAGAAGAGAAAAGGTCTTGAAAGCAACCAAAGAAAAACATCACATTATATAGAAAATAATTATTTAAATGAATGTAAATATCTCATCAGGAATGATAAGAAGCCAGAAGAAAGTGGAGAACCAAATTTAAAGGCTTAAAGAAAAGAACTGTCAACCCACAATCATTTGTTCAACAAAAATATCTTTCAGGAATAAAGGAGAAAAAGTAATTCTTGGATGAAGGAAAACCAAGAAAATTTGATTTAAAAAGAAGGTTAACAGAAGTTCTTCAAGTGAAAAAAGTGATAGTAGAAGGGATATTGGAACATCAGGAATAAAGGAAGAGCTATTTAAGCAATACCTTTTAAAATTTATAATTGCGGGGCTTCCTTGGTGGCGCAGTGGTTGAGAGTCCGCCTGCCGAGGCAGGGGACCACGGGTTCATGCCCCGATCTGGGAAGATCCCACATGCCGCAGAGCGGCTGGGCCCGTGAGCCATGGCCGCTGAACCTGCGCGTCCGGAGCCTGTGCTCCGCAACGGGAGAGGCCACAACAGTGAGGGGCCCGCATACCAAAAAAAAAAAAAAAATTTATAATTGCATATATGTTTTGCAATAAAAATATTAGTATGTTTGTACAATTTTTTAAAATACCTAAAAATAATTTATGTTGACATGACTACCTAGGCACAGAAGGTAGGGAAAAAACTAGCAATTCAAAAACAACAAAAAAGACTTTCCAAAATAGTAAAATATGAAATAGAGGACAGAACTGAAAAGGTACAGGAAAATAGAGATTCAAAATAGTGATCAAATGGGAAACAAACAGGGTTTTAGTACACTGTGGTTCATATTATGCTAAAAGGTTTCATTCTTTTAACTTCATTAAGAAAAAATATTGTTGATGAGAAGACTTTGCAAACTAAATTTCTTTTAAAGCAAAAATTACTATTGTTATTTGTATGCTTTTAAATTCAATTCTCTCCATTTTTTTATGTTTCTGCTTTTTAGTGGAAACTGTGAATGGGGAATAAAATTAGTCTATCACTACATTTCAAATTCACTTGCATTATGGTAACAAAATAGCACAATAGTCACTGAAACTCTATTTATAGCATTTCCTTATCTGAGAGGAAAAAATACAGATTTGATATAGCATTAGTGCATTAAAAATGAATAAATTCTCTTTTTATTCAGAGCTGTGTTTGCTTTTTTAAAAGACAAAACAGTACTTTATTTAAAAACTAGGATGTGTATTCCATTTGATTAACAGGTAAATTGCAATATTTCTTGCTTTAAAATTTAACTGGAATGTTTAGAATAGGACTGAGAATAAATATTTAAAGATTTGCTCTCACTTATCAAGTTGGGCTCATAATGCCAATGCTCAGAATTCCATTCATTTTCTCATTTTCTTTTTAATTCTACAATTAGGGCATGATGCCTACAAGTAAGTAATAGGTACTTAGTAAAAGTCTCATGTTTTGAATAGCCTGACTCCCCATAGGCATGTTTAATTAAACCAAAGAAGAAATCATAGTTTCCTATTTAGTTTTGTTGCTTTTCATTAAAGTAAATAATTTTATTAAAACTGTTGGAAACAAAAATTAAATGCTATACACTAAATCATCTATAAAAATCATAAGATTATAGATACAATTAATATATCTATTATTAGTGTGATACCAATCAGTTTATTCACATGTTTTGGATGACATTTGGGCTAGTTTTCACCTTTATGAGCGGCAGATCATATTATATAATTCTTTCTAGATAATTATAGAAGTTGTAAATGGTGTCAATCCACCAAATGACTTAGTAACTGCCATGTTAGACCTTGTTAGTGTCAATGGTTAATAAGTGGAAGCACTTCCCTATTTTCTGGCCACTTGGTTATAACCAAGAACAAAAATCAATGCTAATATTAGCACCTGTAACCCTGCATATCTGAAGCAATTAATACTTTTGAAACATTTTCTGTCACTATCTTCCATGATTTTACCTAGTCTGGAGAGGAACATTGCTATCAAAATTATCTTAAATTTTAATATTTTGACCTTATATCTATCTGAGACCTACAAAATATAACAAGCTTTAGCTAAAATATAAAACAATAGAAAAATTAAAATCTAATAGGAATTTTTCACACTAGTCTGCCAAAATGTGTTTTTCATGAACATATTATTTATATACTTAGAAAAGGAAGAAATTATTTATGGTTTCTTGATTTTGTGTATTTGTATAAGAATCCTGTTGTTTCTTGTTGAATCTGTTCTCCTTCTCTCACCTTCATGTCAAGCAGCGAAAGAAACAACAAAAGCAATTATAAGGTGAATGAAACTTAAATTTACATAGGCCTATTCATGAATATTTTCTTCTAACTACCAAGTGTCTTTTTTACTGAGTAACAAGTTAGTATTTTGACCTAATTACTCATGGTAGTAATGGTTATCATCAGCCTATTTTTAATATTTAAAAACATTACACAAAAATTGTGCTTTATTACTAATGTGGCAAACAGGTAAAATAATTATATTTTCAACATTTCTTTTTCCTTTAAGAAAGTTTCTAGTAGCCTTCCATTTCACATCCAAATATGATTATATATCAGTATGCTTGTATTGAATTTTCCATTTGTAATTGAAAACACCAAGTTTTAAACAAAGAAAATAAAATTGTACAACAAAGATCTAAGTTTTTGTCCTCATATATAATAATAAATTTCTGTGCCTGTGCTATATTCAGAGTTTTTATTTAAAGATAACTGCATAGACTCTGTGCTCTTCATATGGCTCCTCCTCTCCTCCAAC
The DNA here is from genome assembly GCF_937001465.1 of Orcinus orca. Classification (NCBI taxonomy): domain Eukaryota; kingdom Metazoa; phylum Chordata; class Mammalia; order Artiodactyla; family Delphinidae; genus Orcinus; species Orcinus orca. Next base: position 79,799,957 of record NC_064565.1, read on the forward strand.
ATAAATATGCAATAGCATCACAAGCATGATTTGATAGAAAATATCCTTACTAGGTATGGAGCATAAGAAAATCGTGGGATTTTAGATTTTTGAGAGAAATGTAGAGAACACTTAGTCCCATAATCCTTAACTTTTTTGGCTAATATATTATTTTATGACTCTGAAGAACATTTGGACCCACTGTATAGAGCAATGCAAACATGGATGTTCTTTCAGCTGGTATTAATTAACTAACTATGTACTAGGGACTCTACTAGGCACTGGCGAGCAAACAAACATAGACTTTCCTAGTGGAATGTATAATCTTGTGAGAAAGAAATGTATTTATCAGATAATCACACACATATAATTTAACAAACAATAAGTACTCTCAACTAAACGTTATAAGAAGCTTCAACATCTGTTAAATCCATCCAATTGAATCTTATTAGATGTGATGTAAACTCTCAGTAGTTTTATGAAAATCCAGGCAGATGTGGTGCTAAGGACTATGTCCCCCCAAAATTCATGTGTTGAAGCCCCAGTCCTCAATGTGAATTATTTGTAGGAGAGACCTTGGGAGGTAGTTAGGTCATGAGGATGGAACCCTCATCAATAGGATTAGTGCCTTTATAAGAGACATGAGAGAGATTATATTTTACTCTCCACCATGTGAGGATATAATGAAAAGACAACTGTCTGGAAACCAGGAAAAGGGCTACTCACCTGACACTGAGTCTGCTGGCACCTTGAATTTGGACTTCCCAGCCTCCAGAACTGTGAGAAATAAATGTTTAAGCCATTTAATAATGTTAAGTCTTTGGTATTTAGCTATAGCAGCCTGGGAAGACTGAGATAGGTGGCTAAGAAGTGAATCAAGGAAAGAAGTTGTAGAGCTTTTCAGATGAAAGAAAGAAAATTTGCAGAAGTACTAAGGTAATGGGAAGCATGTAAATGGCAAGAAATGAAAGAAGTTCAGTGTGATGCAGATGCTGGCCTCAAAGAGAAAATGGCATGAAGAGAAGTTGAAAAACTGTGTGGGGGTTACTGCTAGAAAATGCACATCCTTAAGAGCCATTTTAAGTATTTTCAGCTAATTCTAATTACAATGGGAAACTAATTAATTTTTTTGTTTAGAGATGTAAAATGATCAATTTAATGTTAAAATACTACTGTGGCAAGAACAGTTTTCAAAGGTCAAGAGAACATACTTGCACAAAAGTTTTTATATTCCTTTCCACATAAACTCTGTTACAAACTCATAGCATTTTATAGATCTCATTTACAGTTAAGGAAACTAAAGAAAGAGCAATGAATAAGGGCAAGCCTGGTTCTTGCTGAGGCTGAGTAGGCAAGTGCAGGTTAAATTAGGAAAAGCTTTGTATGTCAAGTTAAGGAGTTGGGCTTTATTCAGAAAGGAAAAGGGAAGGATAGAAACTGGTGAGGATAAAACTGGTGAGTCAGATTCACTAAACTTATTCAGTATTTTCATTTGATGCCTACTATGTAACAGACGCTATGTTAGATTAGTGGACATATTTATGACTAAGATAGGTAAGAACTGAAAAAGTAACCAGAATGCATTAGAGAAAGATCACTCTGTCATCATCATGAAGAATGAATTATATTTCAATCCTCCAGATGAAGAAGGTTGAGGGCCAGAATTAAACAGAGGACAAAAGATATTTAAAATTTATTAAGGATATAAAACTACTATTTCCTATTTGATTGATGCTCACACTAAAAACAAATAAAATTTCTGGATAAAAACATTTAAAGTGAAATATATATATAATTATAATATGAACATATATGTGGGATAGGAATATATATGAGATATTATATATGTGTGTGTGTGTGTGTGTGTGTGTGTATAAGTAAGGAATCTAAGAGTCCAAAAAGTATAAAAGAGGGAAGCTAAAGAGATAAGCAGATTGTTGATTTCAAAACATTTGACAAGCATATCGAACTTAAGCACATTATAACCTTGTTTTTTGAAAATCAAGGTAAATGAAGGAAAAAGCTCAGGAAAGGCAGAAGACCACCTAAAGGTGGAGACTTAATAGAAGACTTTCTACTTAGATATAGAACCACCAAATCTATGAAATTTAACATAGCATACAAAGATAAATGATATATAAATCCATCCCTTGCCACTCCCACAGTTCATGGAGAATTGTAAAATTAGAAAGAAAAAGCCTCCCCAGATATCTTGCAAACAGAGCTAACCTCACACAGGTTTGCAGTATGGAATGATTCCATTTCATGGTGTGAAAAACTCAAGGCAGATGTGTAGTTAAAATGACTCCTTCCTAGCAGTGGACACAGGCATGTGAGAGAGATAAATGCAAATCTCCTCCAAAAGAAGCCTCAAAGCATTCTCACTGGTAAATTTTAGGAAATACAGGCTTATAGCAAATTACCAGAAAATGACAAATAAAGAAGATCCCATATGCAATACAGAACAGAACCTGCAAAGTCTTCAAATATTGGAATTATTGCACATGGAATATAAAATAAGTATATGTAATAAAAATTTTAAGAAGATGCATTGATAATGTAAGAAAAAATCAAAAGACAATAAAAAGGACTAAGCTAATTTTAAGAAGAAACAGCTACAAATACAAAATATAATAAATTAAAAATACATATTAGACTAATAAATACAAATATCAGGATAATGGCTACTTCTGAGGGGGAAAAGAATGTGATTAGGTAGGGAGAGACAATAGATATATTTTTTAAGACTCAGGAGACAGTAGTGTTTATAGATTTTCAAATATATATAAAACATTATTTTGTATTGGTATTTAATGAAAACAGTTTAACAAGTTAACAAGTTTTTAGGGATACCAATGGAATTTGGTGGCAATTGGAGGGAAAGAGATGACGTAGAATGACTCCTAGGTTTCCAGCTCAGCCAATATGGTAAATTGGGTTGTTATTTAGGAAAATAGCAAAGATGGGAGAGGGAGTGACTTTGAAGGAAATGTTTTTAAAACAGTGCATTTGAAGTGTCTGTGAAGTATAAAGGTGAAGATATAGAGAGAGTACTTAGAAATATTGGTTGAAAATTCAGTAAAGATGCAGATGAAAGTCAAGAAAGTTAGAGATATACTGACTGAGATGCAAATCTAGGAAATACAGAAAGGGAAAAGAACCAATATTTGTGAGTCACTCAGAGTCCTGACAATCTCATATTGTCCCAATCCCATGAACCACAATTTTGAAGAGGGTTTTATGTTACAAGTATGGGCAGGGTCATAGAATCAATGAGGGATGTGGCGGCACCAGGAGAATCACAACAGTGTGAAGCTCTTAGCAGCACTAGGGGTTGAAAGGCTGAGGGTTACTGGAGGGCAGGCAGTACCAAGGCCATGGAAATGGAGGTGTGCCTGACTGACCTTGTAGTGAGGAGAGGGAGGGGTCCTGCATGTGAGCCTGGGTGATGCAGGCTCAGTGGTCAGTTCAGCCCCAGCAGGCAAGGGCAGGGCAGAGGACAGTGAAAAGGTTTAGAGTGAGGGGCAAACTGACACCTACACACGTTGAGAATAGAAGCCCTTGGAACTTTAACACTTAAAACTGTCAAAGGATTAAGGAATGGAAACCACTTACTACTGAGGTAGGAGAAATACCAAAATAATCTTTCTTTGGCAGTAAGTAGAAGGTAATCTTTAAGCAGAAGAGTTGGGATTTGTGCCAAATGCTGAAAAGGAGTTAAATAAGATGACAATTGCCTAGATGAAATGAAATGGATGGGGCTTGGGAAATATTGGAAGAAGTATAATACTGGAAGGAGTTCAAAGTCGAGAGTATGAACCAGGCAGGAATTAAAGTGGAGAGTTTAGGATACATTCTAGAGGTTTTTCTTGGTTATAATCTGTAAGATTTGGTAACAATTTTGATATACAATAAGGAAAAGGTGACAAGGAGTGGAAGATATCTCCTAGGATTTTAGTTCAGAAGTATAACAAAATAAGAAACATTGAAAGAGGATCATGTTTATGAAGGGAAATATAATTTTCTTCATTTTTCATTTATAAATACACATCACACTTACCGAATACACAAACTGGCTTTGCAAGCAAGCAGAGGAAACTCAGATCTAGAATGCAATAGAGGTTCGACTATGCCAATAATAGAGAGTAGGAAAGCATTATTATATTGGACTATATTTGGAAAATGTAGCACTTATTAGCAATTAGCTGGATCTACCGTAAAACACTGAGAAAAAGAAAAGCAACCTCTGTTATCCAGGT